>NW_026718716.1:0-13910 GCF_029784015.1 Lycium ferocissimum | reverse complement strand
CATGTTTACCAAATGTTGATCGATTGCATTTTGAATTGGACTCTTAGATGAACTTGGCTACCGAAATTTCGGCAGCATTTCCCCCGTAAATATACCATGCCACCAAGTTTAACTTGGCCGATTTCAATCAACAACAATCCCGGAATACAACCCGGCCAACTAACAACAATACCAATAATCTTGCCAACAACAATCCATTTATTTCCAATTCAATTCAATTCCGTTCTATTCAATTCATACATTACTCCATCTCTACCCATTAAATCCTCATTATTCATCATATAATTCACAACACAACAACCAAAATATATTAAATAAAATTAATTCACTTCTCCACATACACTACCATATTCGGCCAACATACTACATACACATGTCCATACATTTTTTTTCATCCATTTTCCATATATTACAACAACAACACACATACTCACGGCCTACACCATGCATACCTGGTCACTCCCACAACTTCTATTTTCCATGCATTTCATTCATTTCATCATAAAATACGTAACAACCACAATTAAAATGCTACATAAGAATTACTTCATCACTTCTATATCATGCAAGAACCTACACGGCCACCTCAAGCATCCATATTCTCCATGAATTTCACTCATTTGCATACATTACAACCTACACAAACATTCATAACATATGTAGGAAGATTGTTTCTTACCTTTTTACTTAGCTTTTCTCTACTTGCCTATGCTCCAAACTTGCTCAACAAATACTTCGCTTGTTCCAATACTTGTACCATGTTGTTAGGGACGTTCCACTTGATTGATTTGCTAGAAGAAAACAATTTTTCTTGATCAATTCTCTTCCCCCTTTTTTTTTCCTCTTGGCCGAATAGGCTCCATCTTGTTCTTTCTCTTCTTTTTTTTTGTTCATGTTTTCTCTCCAAATATCTTCTTAAATAAAAGATGAACAAGTCATCTTTTCATATTTGCACCTAGTCCTTCAATTTTGGTCACTTATTCCCTTTCTTCCCTTTCTAGATTTTTCCTCCTTTTTCTTGAATTTTCTTTCCTTTTCTTGAATTTCTTCACTTGGTCAAAGATGACCAAGTGTCTTCTTTGGTACACTTTGGTCCCTTATTTATTTACACTTTTCCCCCTTTTCATTTTTTTTTTCTAGAGCTTTCTTCCCTTTTTCTTGAAATTTAATAAAGAAGGCCAAGTGTCTTCTTATATAAGATTTGGCCCTCCAAGGATTTTTCTTGAACCTTGTAAAATTACTATTTTACCCCTCGACTTTTCTCGATATTACCATTTTGTCCCTAACCTTCCGCATTATTTCCACGGCCCATTTTCCGAATTTCTCTTCTTGCCCTTAGCCTTTCTCAATATTTTCCACACTACCGTTGTCCATAATTAATATTCCTAACAACTCGCACCCTAAAATTATTTTAGGACATAGTCTTGTCCTTAACTTCTCGCCATTGTCTCACAAGATCCGAACGTACGAAGTACGAGCTATAACACATTTGTAGAAGTTTGGCATGGTGTAGAGTTTGATGGAAATGTTGCATATTTTGTGGAATAATGAGAAGGGTGTCCGAATTGCATTTGAACGGCCTTGAATTAGTGGATGAATATGGGAATAATGATATTAGTTGGATGTTGTGAAGTTGGAATGGAATTTGTTGCCTTATGTAGAAAAGAAGACTATTTATGCTAATATATGTTTGTAGCGATTATTGGTGTTGTTGTTGTTGTTGATGGTGTTGTTGGGTTGTTGTTGTTGGTATATTGAGCCGAACTACGTCTCGGGGGTGCTATACGTATAGGGGAAGTGCTGCCAAAATTTTGGTAGACAAGTATTAAACCAAGATTGAAAGTTAAAGTCTCATGAATAGTAACTGGTGACTTTGACCATTTGCAGATTCTGGACGAAACGGGATTTGAGTTTAAGCAAGCATAAGACGTCCGTAAGGTATGTAAAGCTTACCTATTCTTCATATGGCATGTCCTAGACCTATTAGGCCGAAAACGGAACCTCGGGGATAATTCTGCTCTTGGAAATCCGAGTTTGATTTTGCGTACTATTCATTCGTGATTGAACTATAATCCTTATATTTGGCTAACAGAATGCTTACACCTTGGTAACTCTCGCAAATGTATTTGAATCACTCCGAAACTCTTATGAATAACCTTTGGGAGCCTAATGTTTGTAATTTATGTTTGCCGCCTCGACTTGACCCGGGGTCCGCAAGTCTCGAGGCTTCCCTTATTTGATTCGTTTGACTCAGTTCGTATGATATGGAAAGAAAACGTTTGCCTATGACTCTAAAGTCCGTTCGAAATGCCCCATAATGATATCTGAACGTTTGTCATTACGAATAATACTAAATTTTCCGAGAATGACCTACGATGTGTTTTTGAGAAAAACTGATAACTTAAAAGCCTGCGACTTTTGTATATTAATTCTGATTGACTCGATACTCATTTTGAATCTTTTGATACTAATGCATTTGTATATAAAAGTATGTGTCGAGTCCTGGAATTTACTTTTAATCAGCATATGGTTTCTGCACTACTCTGCTCGTGCCAATGGTTACGACTTCGTTCGCCGGTACCCGGGCCGGTTTTGAGATCGTGCGTGTAGTGACAAATTCGGCAGTATGATGTGTTACGGTTTCCGAGACCTCGCCATAGGGTCGGTTACCGTTTATGGCGTTATGATGTGATATGGCATACGATCCGTTCGATGATTTGATGTGTGTGATATTATGATGTGTTCGGAGATGTACGGAGATTTGAAAACTTCGGAGTATGATGTGTTGTGGCACCGGCGTCGGGGGGGGTGACCACGTTCTGAAGCCTTATGCATGATTTCTTTGCATTCCGTACATTCGCATTCCGCACAAGTTTGATCCGTTACTTCTATATTTGTTTCTCGTATCCTCGACTCCGGTATGATTTGGATTCTTGTACTCTCCCGCTTTACATACTCGGTACTTTTTCCGTACCGACCCCTTTCTTCGGGGTTTGCGTTTCATGCAGCAGGTACGGTGCGCTCAGTTGGGTGATCCCCCGGTTTAGGCTATCCATTCTGCTACTTTGGAGTGCTCCCCTCGATCCGGAGCCCATATTTGGTATATATGTTGTGCTATGCACATTCTGTACGTTTGTGACTGTTCGGGTACGGCGGGGCCCTGTCCCGTCATATGTTCGTATGTTTGTCTGTTCTGTATGTCTGTAGAGGCCTGTAGTCATATTTGTGGGTCATGGGTCCGGTTCGTTCGTATGTGATTCTGTTTTGCGTCCTGAAGCGGCCCGTATGCTACTATGGCCGATATGGCCCATATGTTTGTGTGTATGTGTGTGTCTGGGCGATGTGCATTCCGCCAGTTTCGATTTTGATCTGATGATTCTGCACGGGCGTCCGCTTAGGACAACATTCGTTTTCGTATTTGTACGACGTCGCTACGCCATATCGGTACGAAAAATGTCTGTTGAACCTGGATATGTCCTAGTATAACAATTCGGTTCGTAAGTTTGTTTGGGTGCCTAAGTAGGGCACCAGTCACGGCCCGCGGGGCTGGGTCGTGACACTAGAGGTTTCTTGAAGTGTGGAGGTGGGAGATGAAATGAAATGGAAATGAAAAAGGGTCCCTTATATAAAAATGAACTTCAGCCCCGACCAGTTTATACGGACCAATATACGGTCCGTATGTTTTATACGGTCCGTATGTCTGGCCGTAGATCCGGTCCAAAGCATGCTCTATCGGGATGAATCTACGGTTGGACATACGGTCCATACATTTTATACGGACAGTATGTCTTGCCGTAGGTTGGTCCAGTTTTTCGAAAATTGTTTCGTCGACTCGTTCGATCTCCGATCCTTATGGAACCTTCTTAACACTTGTTCCTTACTTCAATACCATTCTAAGGGACGT
This sequence comes from Lycium ferocissimum, assembly GCF_029784015.1. NCBI lineage: Eukaryota > Viridiplantae > Streptophyta > Magnoliopsida > Solanales > Solanaceae > Lycium > Lycium ferocissimum. The sequence goes on along the minus strand of NW_026718716.1, from coordinate 10,006 downwards.
TATAACTCTTCCTCAAAGGGTCATTAAGACATCATTAACTTAATACTCTTAATTCTTATCCGATACACTCGACTTGCGTCTCACTTCCCTTAACAACTTTCTTTCCTTAACTCGAATGTCTTTGGAAATCTCAATTAGGATCTTCAAATACTATCTCTTACTTACTCCAAACATCGTATACATCATACCCCTCGCTCGTCTATTCATTGTACGCTAACGGGGAATTTTTTTTCGAGGTGTAACATTCTCTCCCCCTTTTGGAACATTCGTCCTCGAATGTTAAGTTGTCGGGGATTCTAGAAATATTTCGCCAGAGTTTCCCCTGTAATATGACACTACCATCCTGTCACAACAACCCATAATATCATTGCCTCATAGGGCCACAACATAATAGCAATATAAATTGGCCACACGCGACCCATATACATACAAATAAAGCATACATACCTTATAATCTCGGCGTTTCGTCATAGCTTTCTTTTGGGGCCTGAAATAAATGTGGATGTGTGGATTTCATCTTCTCTTTCGCTTCACAAGTCATCTCTTCCCGATTGTTATTTCGCCATAAGACTTTAACTGAAGCTATTTCCTTATTCCGAAGTCTTCGTACTTACCTGTCTAATATGGCAATAGGTACTTCTTCATAAGCTAGCTTTTCTGTGATCTGAACATCATCTATTGGCAAAATCTTTGTAGGATCTCCCACACATTTGCAGAGCATTGAGACATGGAATACTGAATGAACTAGCTCAAGATCTGAAGGCAAATCTAACTCATACGCTACTTGACCCACCTTGCGGATGACTTTGTAGGGTCCAATGTATCGAGGAATTAACTTTCCTTTCTTACCAAATCTCATCACCCCTTTCATCGGTGATACTTTCAAGAATACCCAGTCATTGACTTGAAATTCTAAGTCTCGCCGGCGGTTATCCGCATAAGACTTTTGGCGACTTTAGGCTGTCAACAATCGATCTCGGATCACCTTGACCTTTTCTACTGCTTGCTGAATCAGCTCGGGGCCTATCAATTGCACTTCCCCGACATCAAACCATCCAATTGGAGATCTACATTTCCTTCCATATAAAGCTTCATACGGAGCCATTTGGATACTGGAATGATAGCTACTGTTGTAGGCAAATTCAATTAGGGGTAAGTGGTCATCCCAACTGTCACCAAAATCTAGTATGCATGCTCGTAGCATATCCTCCAAGGTCTGTATAGTACGCTCGTCTTGTCCGTCAGTTTGCGGATGAAATGTCGTGCTGAGACTTACTTGAGTACCTAGACCTTCTTGGAAGGATTTCCAGAACTTGGCTGTAAACTGTGCTCCTCGGTCTGTGATAATAGATATCGGAATACCATGAAGCCTCACAAACTCCTTAAGATATAACCTTGCATAATCTTCAGCTGAATATGTAGTTCTGACTGGGAGAAAATGGGCTGCTTTTGTCAATCTATCCACAATCACCCATATGGAATCATACTTGCCTCGAGAGCGGGGCAATCCTACAATAAAATTCATATTAATCACTTCCCATTTCCATGTAGGAATCTCTATTGCTTGCAATAACCCCCCTGGCTTTTGATGTTCTACCTTCACTTGTTGGCAATTTGGACATTGGGCTACAAATTCTGCTATATCTCTTTTCATGCCATCCCACCAATACATCAATTTAAGATCGTGATACATCTTTGTCGTTCCTGGATGAATAGAATACCTGGAGTAGTGAGCTTCTTCTAGAATTCGGCGGCGTAATTCTGCCACATTTGGAACACATAGCCTGCCTCGATATCTAAGAACTCCTTCTGTGGAAATTTCAAATGGTGACTTCTCTTTTGGAAACTTCACACCTTTATAATACTTCAGTTTGGGATCCTCGTATTGGCGCTCTTTTATTTTTGCGTCCAAGGACGAACTGTGGGATTGTTAATACTAACTCCTGCGTCGCCCGAATCAATTACACGTACTCCAATACTTGCTAGTTGATGGAGCTCACGAATCATTTCTTTCTTCTCCGAGGGTACTTCACATAAGCTACCCATAGATCGGCGACTAAGCGCATCCGCTACTACATTTGCCTTTCCGGGGTGGTATAAGATATTTACATCATAATCCTTCAATAGTTCTAACCACCGCCACTGCCGCAGATTTAACTCCTTCTGTTTGAAAATATATTGGAGACTCTTGTGATCTGTATAGATATCGACATGCACGCTATACAAATAATGTCTCCACATTTTCAATGCATGAATAACTGCAGCCAATTCGAGATAATGAGTTGGGTAATTCTTTTCATGCTTTCGCAGTTGTCTTGAAGCATAAGTAATGAATTTTCCATGCTGCATTAATACACATCCTAACCCAACACCAGAAGCATCACAATACACCACATAGCCATCCGACCCTTCTGGAAGTGTTAAAACTGGGGCTGAGGTTAACCTGTCCTTCAACTCTTGGAAGCTACGCTCGCAAGCGTCATTCCACTGAAATTTTGCTGACTTTTGGGTTAGCTTAGTCAATGGGGCTGAAATAGAGGAAAAGCCCTCTACGAATCTTCTATAATAACCTGTCAAACCCGTAAAAACTACAAACTTCTGTAGGCGTCGTAGGTCTTGGCCAAGTCTTCACAGCCTCTATTTTCTGAGTATTAACTCTAATGCCATCATCTGAAATAACATGGCCCAAGAATGTCACAGAATTTAGCCAAAACTCACACTTTGAGAATTTTGCATACAACTCCCGAGTACGGAGAATTCCAAAAACAATACGTAAATGATCTGCGTATTCCGATTCTCGTGCGAGAATACACCAAAATGTCATCGATGAATACTATCACGAACAGATCTAAGAGAGGCCTGAATACATTATTCATTAAGTTCATGAACACTGCCAGAGCATTAGTTAGCCCAAATGACATTACTCGGAATTCATAATAGCCATATCTTGTTCTGAAAGCTGTCTTAGGAATGTCTTCTTCTCTGACTCTCACTTGATGATAACCCGACCTCAGATCTATCTTGGAAAACCACTTGGCACCTTGCAGTTGATCAAATAAATCATCAATTCTGGGAAGGGGATACCTATTCTTTATTGTTACCTTGTTCAGCTGTCTGTCATCAATACATATTCGTAGGGAGCCATCTTTCTTTTTCACAAATAAAACTGGAGCTCCCCACGGTGACGAACTGGGTCTAATGAATCCCTTTTCAAGCAAATCTTTCAACTGAGCTTTTAATTCTTTCAATTCTACCGGAGCCATTCGATAAGGAGGAATAGAAATAGGCTTGGTATCCAGCAACACATCAATGGCGAAGTCAATCTCTCTTTCTGGAGGAAGGCCTGGAAGCTCATCTGGAAATACATCCGAAAATTTATTTACTACCGGAACGGATTGAAAAGTTGGCGATGTTGCCTCGGTGTCATGAACTCGGACTAAATGCTAAATATAGCCCTTGGCGATCATCTTTCTTGCTTTAAGGTAGGAAATAAAACTACCTCTCGGAGTTGCCGTATTACCCTTCCATTCAAGCATGGGCTCTCCCGGAAATTGGAAACGAGCTAATTTCATTCGGCAATCAACATTAGTATAGTAGGAGGCCAACCAATCCATACCCATTATAACATCGAAATCTAGCATTTCTAGCTCCACTAAATCAGCTTTGGTTTGGCGATCGCATATCACAATTATACAATCTTTATACACTTGTCTAGCTATCACGGGATCACCAACCGGAGTGGATACCTCAAAAGGTTTGATCGGCTCGGGTTTCACCCCAATACGATTAGCAACATAGGGGGTAATATATGATAACGTGAAACCCGGATCTATCAATGCATACACGTCATGAGAAAACACAACAATGTACACGTGACCACATCCGGAGACGACTCGAGATCTTGCCGTCCGGGCTAGAGCATATAAGCGGTCGTGTGGCCGGGTAGATGCTCCCCTCGGCCTCCCGGGCTCGGCCTGCCGGGAGTCCGGGAACCCGCCCCCGTAGGACGTCCGATGAAGAACCGTCGCCGATCCCCGTGGGCTGGGTCCTAGCTCTGCAGATCATTGACAGACAATCTCTCATCATATGCCCCACCTGACCACAAGCATAACAAGCGTCTGAACCCTGGCGGCACTGTCCAGAATGTAACCTACCGCACTGGCTGCATCGCGGTACTGGAGGTCTCCTCTGACTGTAATCTCCCCCAAACTGAGAACCTGGGCCCCTCGAACTCTGGCCCTGTCCTGAACGGAAAGAGCGATCAGATCCTCTGCCTGTAAATCGGGGAGGTGCACTCGTCACTGACTGGCCTGAGTGCCTAGAATATGTCTGCCTCGATCCCCCTCTATAATCACTACCTGTGCCCATAGATCTGGCCCTTTTGCTTTGCCCTCTATCAACATCACGATCACCTCTCTGCGGAGGTTGTTGTCCCTCAAGATTTTGGGCATGGGCTTGAATGCGGGAAATGTCCATCCCATCTTGCAACGAAGCCGTTAGGCAATCCTTAAATAAATGCGGCCCTAAGCCACTCACGAATCTATGCACCCGGTCGCCCATGTCGGCTACCATAGTAGGAGCATATCTAGCCAAAGAATTAAATTGAAGGCTATACTCCCGGGCGCTCATGTTACCCTGCTTCAAATTCAAGAATCTATCTGCTCTAGCTCGGCGGACCTCGGGCGGCAAATAATGACGAAGGAAGGCATCAACAAATTCTTGCCATACCGGAGGAGGCGCATTCTCTTGCCTCGACGCTATCCAATTTTTGTACCATAAAATCGCCACATCTCGGAGTCTATACGATGCTAACTCCACTGATTCGGTCTCGAAAGCATGAATAATCCGCAATGTTCTTAGCATTTCATCGATAAAACCTTGTGGATCTTCATCCGGTTTTGACCCAAAGAATTCCGGAGGATTTAGACTCATGAAGTCACGGGCTCTAGTACTAGCTGAACGATCACTTGGGCCCGTATTTTGCCTTTGTGCCTGAGCGGCAACCAACTGTGTCAATAAATTAATAGCCTCGGTCACTTGTTGACCCGATGTAGCCGGTGGAGGAACTGGAGGCATAGGAGTTGGAGCAGAAGCCCCTTCTTGCTCTTCCGTAAGAGGCGGAGTAGTGGAGGCACTAGATGGAGCCTCATGATGTGACTCGTCCTCATCTACATTCATAGGCGGCTCTCTTTCTGCCCGCCTCTTTGTCGTAGTCTTGCCCCTCGGGGCGGCTTTAGCTTTTCCTTTTGGCGGCATTCTGAAATCACAACATACTCATTAGGGAGGATTAAATCTTATACTCGGCTCTAACGCACGATTTCATATGAAGAAAGATGGTCATTTTTTCTAAATGTCTTGTAGCCTCCTGTTTATTAGCGTGACGCGCAACACACCATAAACAAGACTCTACTAGACACGGCTCGTAGACACTTCCTAGGACTAACTGCTCTGATACCACTTCTGTCACGACCCGAACTACGAGCCATGACAGGTATCCGGGGCTACCCACCGAACACCACTCATGCTGCTACTTATCTGCTCTTATTCATACTGTATGCTCATAATCGTAGAAATATATCATCATTTGAAACATAATTACTTTTATTAACATAAGCCCTTCGGCTATCAAAATAATATATGTACATGCATATACATACAGACCGTGGGACCATACTACCCACACTGCGTATCTACGAGCCTCTACTGGAATACTAGACATATGGACGAGACAACACCTGTTATACCCCGTACTTTGTACGTTGGAATATTCTAAGTCAGTTGCGACAAGTTAATGATAAGGGTGCAATTTTCTCCGATTTTGTTAAAAGTGCATAAGTTGCATACGTATCTTTTCATTGGTATGGAATGTTAAGGGTAGATTTGGAATAAGGAAAATTTGGGACCAAAAGATGAATTATGGAAGGCTAGATATTTCATGAAAATTTGGGGCAAGAAGTGAAATTTTGGAAACTAGTTATTTCATGAAAATGGCCATATGTGGCCATGTGTGTGGCGTGGGTCCCTCTCACAAAATTTGGCCAAATTTGATTGTTCAATTTATGAGTGGCACATGTGTATACTTTGTATTTGTTGGGGGTTCTTTATATATATTGAAGGGATGACTAGCCAACATATTAGTCATCTTTTTCCAATTCAAGAAACTTGTAGAAAAAAAAAAAAAAAAAAAAGGAGAGAAAGACATGGAGCATGTGCATGGTCATGTGCACATTTTATATATATATATATATAGCTAAGAGATGACAAGGCAAGACCATTCATTATTTTATACAAGTCTAGAAAGATAAAAAAAAAAAAAAAAAAAAAAAAAAAAAGATGGAGAGATAGGGGTGTTCGGCCATGGTGGCTGAATTTAAGCCCATGGAAATTGATCTCAAAAAAATTATTTCTTCTAGGTTTTCAACTCATTGGAAGGTCCTAAACAACATGGAGTTGTTGTTGGAGCAAGAAAATCATCCTTTGTTGCAAAATCATAACTCTAGCCAAGTGAAGAACAAAGTGAAGAAGGTGAGTTTTAATCCTCTTTTTATATGTTATGAAGGTTTGTTTATGTTGTAGTATGTAGAAATGAGTAGAATTTATGGAAATATGGAAGTTTGCAAAGTGGGTGTGTATATGGGTATATGGCCGTGTATATGTATTGATGCATAGGCAATATGAGTTGAATTTTATGTAGTATTCTAGTTGTGTTGTTGAAACTTGTGATGGAAATGGAAGAAAATGGTTTATGATGGCATGAAAAATGGTTGAAAATGATTATAGGAACTTATGTGATTTCAATGTAGTTTCTATGTAATTATGGAAGTGGAGTTCTAAATGAGAATTATTATGTTAGTTGGTGAATTTGGAGGGATGCAAGTCCATATTGGCATGAAAGATTGGTTGGTAAGTTGTTATGGGGAATTTTGTGATTTTATGGAAGATTTATGTAATGATGAAAATGAAATTGTTAAGGTGTGAATTATGATTATTGTTAATGAAGTTGGAGGATAAAAATGTGTTATGGATATTTATGTCGAAGATTAGAGATTTCGGATGAACTATGGTTTTGGGGGAATTTTTGTATGTTTTGTAAATATTTTGTAGAATGATATGAAATGCTTCCGAATTGTATTTGAATGATCTTTAATTAAATTATAAACATGGAAATATTGATATTGATTTGAAGGTGCAAAGTTGAATTGGAAGTTGTCGCATTATTTGGAAAAGAAGACTATTTATGCTAGAATGCGTTTCTAGTCAATTGTTGACGTTATTGGTATTGTTGTTGGTTTGGTTGCTGCTAATTTGACCGAGTTTAAATCTCGGGGATGTTGTATGTATAGGGGAGATGCTGCCCAAATTTTTGTAGCCAAGAATTGGTTAAGATTGAATTCTTAAAACCTTATGATTAATATTTGGTAAATATGACCAAATGTAGATTTTGGATGAAACGGGATTTGAAGTTGGACGAGCGTAAAGGGCGAATAAGGTATGTAAAGCTTGCTCTTTCCTTCTCTTGGCATGTCCTAGGTATGTTAGGCCAAGATTCGAGCTTTGGGGACGACTCTACTCCTCGGAATCCGAGCTTCATTTTGGCCCTTTTTCATTCAAAAGAGAATTGAATTAAAAATGTCTTGTTTTGTTGAAATTAGTGCTTAAACATCCGTAGTTTGCCCAAATGATATTGGAGGGCCTAGAATCCTTTGTATATGACCTCGTAAGGCCTAATGACCATAGTTTGGGGTACGCCGCCTCAATTTGACCGAGGTGGGGCCCACGCGTTCAGAGATCTCCCTATGTCGCTCTGCTTGGTATATTTGTGTGATTTTGAAAGAGAACTTTTGTCTATTGCTCCGATTACTATAAAATAGTTATTTTAAATACTTCATTGAGTTTGATAATACATTTTGACACATAAGAACGATTTCGTAAGGTTGTAACTTTTGTATACTAATTAGATGAATCTGAAACTTGTTTCTGCACTTTCCGATGTTAGTAAATGTATTTGGCCATCGAATTTTGGAAGGTAACCTGATTATTTATTTGCTCATATGCATGTGATTTTGATATGTGACTATGATTTCTGAGGTTCGGTTTGGTATGTTGAGTGATGTTGCCGCTGGATTCTTGACCGCGGTATATGTGTATATGTGATATTACCGCTGGGTTCCGGGCCGCGGTATATGTGTATATGTCATATTACCGCTGGGTTCCTGGCCGCGGTATATGTGTATATGTGATATTACCGCTGGGTTCCTGGCCGCGGTATGTGTATATATATATTACCGCCGGGTTATATGGGGGTTCTTAGCGCGTATGTGTGTATATGTGGTATGTAATATGTGATGATTTGAGGATATGATATTTGCTGATCTGATGATACAGCATGATATGTGGTAGGATGTATGATAACATGACGGTACGTTTGTGATTATTATTATTTTATTTATGGATCGGGCCGTACGTTCCTCGGCATTCAGTTAACATTAGTTTATATGATATGTTCTATTTCCCGTATATGTGAGTCAGAAATATTTTTCAAAATAAAGCTAAGCATTTTGGGCATTCTGATGATTATATTTGCCTTCTGTACTGCTTATGTATGATTTGTATTTCGGATTTAAGTATTCTGGTATTTGGGTTATTATGCTCACGTTCTGTATACTTTACTTCGATTGTGATTTCGTTTATGTACTTTCTGCTTTGCATACTCAGTACATATTTCGTACTGACCCCCTTTCTTCGGGGGGCTGCGTTTCATGCCGCGCAGGTACCCACAGATGAGTAGACGACGTTAGCGAAAACGTTCCGAGTGGGTTGGCGAGCTCCATTTCCTCCGGAGTGTCGCCGAGTCGAGTACTTTTGTATGGCATCCGAAGTTATGGTAGAGACTTTGCAGACAGTGTCGTGTGTATGATATGTCAGTTTTGTGAGCGGCTATGTAAGCCGATATATTATTACGTATTGTGTTGCAAGCTTTGTATGTTACATATTTTGTCGGTTTCAATAGAACGAAAGGCATGTTTGTTTTCAAAAAAAAATTTCAGTATGTGCTTATGTCATGTTTTGTGGGCCCAGTATGATTGTGAGTATTATGAAAGTCTGCAGGTTCGCTCGGCCCTAAGTAAGGGTCGGGTGCCCATCACACCCTATCGGGTTAAGGGTGTGACAACACCCCATCGTGCCCAATCATGAATATACACATATATATACCAAAAGAATAATCAATGGCACATTCGGAAAATGGAGTGCTCTCTAATCAGCTGCTAGCTCCTATGAGTCTGGATCACCTCCCTGTCCACCTCGTTGGCATGAACACGAACCGTCCGAAGAAAAGGACGTCGCACGAATATTATCTTGAGTATGTAAGGCATAAACAATAATAAATATCAATGAAATAAGGAGGCATCAATAGGGAGCAATCTGTAATTGACTGACTTATAAAGGAAGTAATGCATTCTGACTTACTTCCATACTCATCATCATATTGTATATGCATAACTGTATAAATGTATAAACGTATAATCTGCCCGACCATATAGGTGCGGTGTGATAATCAATAACATTAGCAATAGCATCAACACTAGCCTGCGTCCAGGCCTCCCGCGTCCGGGGTATTATCTCATGCCGCCCACTAGTGGTGTCTGCCCATGCCATTTGGCCATGGTGTATAGCTGCCCGCCTTGGCGGTGACTGCCCGGCTAACTAGGCGCGGTGTAATCTCATCATGCACTCATCATATCATACTCGTCATAGTATACTTATCATACATGCTTATCATAATATACGTATCATAACATACTTATAGCAGTACATGCATATAGACTCATAGATGATCATACTTTATCAGGGTGACGTAAGGTCGTGGACCCCCGATGTCATTATGAGCATTCATAAGTATTCTGCCTCACCTTGAAGGAACGAGCATAAGGTGAGTGTATGTAATGATCAACATCAAAGAACTAGGGATAGCTTTATTAGCTTAATAGGAACATCATATCATGAC
>NW_026718715.1:0-12737 GCF_029784015.1 Lycium ferocissimum | reverse complement strand
CTACTTATATTCCCTTTTGTTTTTTTCATGCCTTACATACGGGGCCAAAAATTTTGAGCCCCTTTCTTCGGCCCGTTTTTTGCCGGAGTCCCCTAACCGAATCTAGCTGGGGATGTTCCAACAAAAATTGGGTGGGCTCCCCTTTGCCCCGGGAGTCCCCGAGTGGGATTAAGTGTTATGAGCTTTGTTCGGTTGGAACTTTGGGGACGAGTCTTTGGGTATTGGATTTTCTGTTTTGGGGCCCCCTTTTAGATAGCTATTACGTTTCATGTCACGCAGTCTTATCATCACGAGTCTTATGTGATGTGATTTTACTTATGGAAAAAAAAAAAATTATATGTATTCATTTTCTATTCGATTCATAAGTTCATACGTGCAATAAGAATCGAGCGGGTTCGCTCGGCTCCGAATATGGGGTCGGGTTCCCATCACATCCTAATAAGGTTAGGGTGTGACAAGTATGGTAAATATCCTTCTCGGCCAGCCCAGAGTACACCTCCACGGTTTACGGATAGGAGACAGGCTTGGTATTACGGTCGGGGTGGTCGAGCTCCGAGCTTCGGGTTCGCAGGTGGACCGAGGTTCCGGTCAGTTGAGGCCACCCATACCTCGGTGTTCTTACTGTGGGGGGCATCATCCGGGAGAGTGTTATCGTGCTACTGGTGCTTGTTTCTGTGGCCGCCAAGGCCAAGTTATAGAGAGTGTCCCCGCGTACGGAGAGGTGGTCGGGTGGTGCGGCTCGGCTTACGGAGCCGGTTGCGGTTCATCTTCTCATTCGTAGCTATGCGCCCCCACGGCGGGCATGCCGACACCGGGGCCGCGTGGTAGAGGCCGCGGCGGAGTTTCCGGTTCTAGCGGTCCCCGGATCGCCTATATGCGTTGGCCGATGGCGGGATGCGGGGGCGTCGCCGGATGCGGCTACAGGTATATGAATCCTTATTGGAATTTATATTTTATGTATGTGTATTTGCTGTATGATGGTTACCTAATAGCGGCAGGCAGAAATCTAAAGGCCGATGGCCAAATATTTATAAGTAACACCATTGCGGACCTGGAAGTCTAGGATGGAAAGCAGTCAGATCCATAGGTAGTGAATTTTTAGGATCGAAAGAGGGTTAAAACAGTAATTGTGTTATGAGAGCGTTCGGAAATCTGTTAAAACTTCAACTTGCCCCGGATTATGTAATGAAGGTCGTGCGGTAAGGTGGACATTATCATACTAGCATTAAAGCACCATATTTTAACAAAAGTTTCGAGGTTAGACGTGCTGGAGTGAGAGAAATTTTAGGATGGGTGACCCCCTGGGAAGTTTACTAAAAATCAGGAGAACCAAATGGGAAGCTAGGGTAGCCTAAAGGAAATTAGAGTAGGCCGAGGCGGACTAGACCTTAAGAGGTCACGTAGGCCGATACAGTAATTTAGACTAGGCGATGAAGAAAAGAAGGTGCATCTGATCCTAGATTAGGGTGAGTTTGAGTAGCTTGATTGGAAACATTTTGGGAACGAGATATATAGAGCAAAATGAACCAAGGGACGGAAATACCATGTCTAAGATTAAATATACTTCATATAAGTTGTACGAGAATAGTGACACAACCAACAAGAATTGGTTATACGGATTGATGAATGAATTGTATGTGATAGCCGTAAAAGAGACCCTCCCCCGAATTGCTTCCAAGACCCTATAAGACTAGTTTAACATTCGAGGACGAATGTTCTAAAAGGGGGGGAGGATGTTATATCCCGTATTTTGTACATCGGGACAATCCGAGTTAACCATGATAAGTTAGGGACAAGACTACTCCGGGATACAAAGTCGAGACTTTTAACCACGATTTTGTTTTAAGACATGAGTTGTTTATGATTTTGTGGGCATGGGATATTAAGGAAAAAGTTGGGGTTCAAAGTGAATATTGGGAAGTTAAAGTTCATGAAAAAAAAAATGAAAAAAAAGAGAGGGGTCATGTGGCCGGCCGCATGGGTGTGGGCTATGGCCACATGGATGCTTAATATATGTTACCAAAAGATGACTAATTAGTCATCTTCACCATTTCTTACCCTTAGAAATTTCAAGAAGCTTGGAGAGAAAAAAAATAAGGGGCCATTCGGCCATACCAACCGAGAAAGAGCAAGGAGAAATAGTGATCAAAAAATTGTTTTCTTCTAGCAACTCAACTAAGTGGAAGGTCCTTATTAAAGTGGAGAAGTTGTTGGAGCAAACAAAACACTCATTCTTGCAAGAACAAGCCCTAGCCGAGTGAAGGAATTGAGTAGAGAAGGTAAGGTTTAATCTTCTCTTTTATATGTTATGGATGGTTTTGTGTATGTTGTAGTATGTAGAAATGAATGAAATTCATGAAAATATGGATGTTGAAGTTGAGTAGGTACATGTTGATGTCTAGCGTGCATATATGATGTTGTGTAGGAGTAGTGAATTAATTGTATTTAGCATGTTTGGGTGTTGTTGTAGTGTGTAAAAATGGATGAAAATAATGAAATTTATGTATGTGATGTGTGTGTAAAATGGGCTGATTTTGCATAGGCATGTTGAACTAATTTTGTGTAGTATTTTGGTTGTTGTTGTTATGGATTATGTGATGGAAATGAAGGTATTGGATGGTACAAGTAAGAGTTGAAGCCGTTTGTGAGCTAACGTAGAAGTTAGTATATTGGTAATGTGATTTCTTGCATTTACATGAATGATGTTGTAACATATAGATTGTTAAAATGGATTATGAGTTTGGAAGGAAGAGAATGTGTTGATGTTGTTTTTGTCGAGTTGGAGAGGTTTCGGATGGAGTGATGTTTTAATTGGATTGTTTGGAATATTGTGCGAATTGTTTAAAATGTTCTTGAATATTGTTTGAATGGTTTCGGATTAGTAATTGAACATGTGAGCGTTGATGTTAGTTGGAATATATGTAGTTGAATTGAACATAATTGGAATGTTGTCGAAATATGTGGAGAAGAGTTATTAGCGTTATAATGCGTCTTGAATTGATTGTTAATGTTGTTACTGTGGTGGTTGGTATTATTGTTGATGAATTTGGTAAGTTGAATTCTCGGGGTTGTTGAATTTACAGGGGAAATGCTGCCCAAATTTCAGTAAAATTAAGTGCTAGTTGGAATTGAATGCCTAAATATCTATAGCTAATGTTTGATGCCCATTGATGTTGTGTAGATCTTGGGGAGCCCGAGACTTAGGATTGGATTAGCTTTGAGAGCAGACGAGGTATGTAAAGCCTAACCTTTCCTTCTTTTGGCATGTCTTAGTGGTAAGTAGGCTATGACATGTGCCTCGAGGTAACTCTACTCTTGCGATCCGGGCATGTCTACGACCCTTATTCACTCCTTGATATCCGCACTCTTAGTGTAGTAGAGCCATGGTCTATATGTCTTTTGTATGATTGGATCCGATGTTGCATAGAGAATTTTGTTCCTAAAAGATTCTATGTCTAATAATGGCTGTAACTTTCGTAGACAGAACCGGATCGCCTCGATATGTTCGTAGAAGGTTCCGTAGCGTATGATGACTCTAATTTCCATAAGCGGGCTCGGATAGGGTTGACGCTCGTCCGTGGGTCCCGCGACTTTCATTTGTATAGTCCTAACGGCTTTTTGAAAGAACTTAATATGTTTATCGTCCCGACCTCCGAGTATGATTACTTACTTATTTGCCGAGTCTGAAATAAGGATTGCTATGCATATGATTCCGATACGTAGCTATGATTTCTAAAGTTCTATTTGATATGTTCTCGAGTGACATTCGGAAGAAACCTGATTTGACTATTGCCTTGGCTTATATATGATAGTTCATTTTGATTATTCGATTAGGACTTTGTAAATTTTTTGCATTGCATATAGTCTTCCACGACTCTGCTCGTGCACCTTATTGTTACTTCCTTCGCTGAGTCCCGAGCCGATACGTCATCGTGCGCACTATGCTATATTCCGAAGTATGATGTGATTTCCGAAGTATGATGTGTTACGAAGTATGATGTGATACGGAGTATGATGTGTTCGGAGATAGGCAATATTTCGAAGTATGATGTGTTATGGCACCCGAGATAGGAGGGGCGACCATGTTCCGTCCGCCGAGTCCCATTATGGACCGCATATTACATATGTTATTGACATGCATGATTTATGTTCAGGAGTAAGTATTCTGGCATTCTGAATGTTATACTTAACGCATTTTGATATTCTGATTATTATATTTGCTTTCTGTACTTTGTATGCATGATTGGTATGTCAAATGCAAGCATTTTCGCATTTTGATTATGATGTTCACTTTCTGTACTCCTTATCCCAGTTATGACATCATTTTCTGTATTCCATGCTTTACATACTCGAAGACATATTCCGTACGACCCCTTTCTTCGGGGTTGCGTTTCAATGCTCGCAGCGTACGCGCCGATTTGGTGACCCGCCCGTCTAGGATACTTACTCAGCTACTTTAGAGCGCTCCCTTGTCCGGAGCCCACATTTTGGTACAAATTTCTTCATTGTATATATGTACATTTATTCAGGGGTACGGCGGGGCCCTGTCCCGTCATATGATTCTGTTGTTACTCTTAGAGGTCTGTAGACATATATGTGGGTTGTGATTGGTTACCGTCCGGTTGTGCTCGTTTGAATTGTACTTGGGCGGCCCATCCGTCGTGGCAGCCTTATCAGCTGCGTGTATTTATGCTTCGATACGTTATGTATATTACGACAGCCTTGTCGGCTTCTGCGCAGTGTATATGTTTGTATGCGACAGTTTGGAACCACGTATGATCTTTATGTATGTATAAGTTGTTTGTATGCCGATTCTGGTTAGTGAGTGCGTATGGGTGCCCAGCTCGGGCACTAGTCACGGCCTACGGGATTGGGTCGTGACAGATACGTTTCGTGAGAAAGAGAAGTCTCCATTTGAAACCTCTATAGAGGGAGTTCTTAGATACCGAGGCATGCTGTGAGTTTCGAATGTTGCAGAATTGCGTCGTCGGATTCTAGAAGAAGCTCATTATTCCCGGTATTCTATTCATCCAAGAGCGACAAAGATGTATCATGATCTTTAGATGATATATTTGTGGGATGGTATGAAAAGAGACATAGCAGAATTTATAGCCCAATGTCCAAATTGCCAGCAAGTAAAGATCGAGCATCAAAAGCCAGGAGGACTATTGCAAGTGTCACGACCCAGCCCTGTGGCCCGTGACTGGTGCCCTACTTAGGCACCCAAACAAACTTACGAACCAAATTGTCATATTAGGACATATCCAGATTCAACAGACATTATTCATACCGATAGCAGAGATAAGATATCGCACAAATACCGAAACGAATGCTACCCTAGCGGTCGCCCGTGCAAAATCATCATATCAAAATCAAAGCCGGCGGAATGCACATCACCCGTACACACACATACATACAAACATATACACATATCGGCCATAGTAACATGCGGGGCCGCTCAAGGGCGCAAACAAAATCACATACGAACAAACCGGACCCACGACCCACAAATATGACTACGTGCCTCTACAAAACGTACGTAACATACGAACATATGACGGGACGTGGCCCCGCCGTACCCAAACAACACAAATGTACACAATATACATAGCAAAACATATATACCAAATGTGGGCTCCGGATCGAGAGCACTCCAAAATAACGAGAACGGGAAGCCTAAACGGAGGATCACCCAACCGAGCGTCCGTACCTGCGGGCATGAAACGCACCCCGAAGAAATGGGGGTCGACGAAAGAAGTACCGAGCATGTAAAGCGAGAGGCAATGATCCAAATCATGACTGAGTCGAAGATACAGTAACAAATACGAAATGTATCAAACCCGTGCGGAATGCAAATGTACGTGAGAATGTAAATAAAAAATCATGCATAACGCTCGGAACGTGGTCACCCCGACGCCGGTGCCACAACACATCATACTCCGGAAGTTTTCAAATCTCCGTACATCTCCGAACACATCATAACATCACACACATCAAAT
Source organism: Lycium ferocissimum (assembly GCF_029784015.1). Lineage (NCBI taxonomy): Eukaryota > Viridiplantae > Streptophyta > Magnoliopsida > Solanales > Solanaceae > Lycium > Lycium ferocissimum. The sequence continues at coordinate 6,738 of NW_026718715.1, read as the reverse complement.
CATCGAATATATCGGATGCCATATCACATCATAACACCATAAACGGTAACCGGCCCTATGGCGAGGTCTCGGAAACCGTAACACATCATACGCCGAATGTGTCATAAAGCGCGCGATCACAAAACCGGCCCGGTACGCGAACGAAATCATAATCATTAGCACGAGCGAGTAAAGTGCGAACCATATGCATATCAAAAGTAAGTTCCAGGACTCGACACATAATTTCATATACGAACACATCGGATCGAGAAAGGCTCTGTGTGAGTATTGAGTTAATCGGAATTAATATACAAAAGTCGCGGACTTTTAAGTTATCAATTTTTTTGAAAAACACATCGTAGGTTATTCTCGGAAAATTTAGTATCATTCATAACAAAGAACGTTCAAATAACATTATAGGGCATTTCAAACGGATCTTAGAGTCATAGGAAAACACTTCCTTCTCATAACGTACGGAAATGTATCAAACAAATCGAATAAGGGAAGTCTCGGGACTTGCGGGCCCACCTCGGGTCAAGTCGAGGCAGCAGACATAAATTACAAACATTAGGCTCCCTAAGGTCATCTATAAGAGTTTCGGAGCGATTCAAATACATTTGTGAAAGTTACAAAGGTTTAAACATTCTTTTGATCAAATATAAGGATTATAGTTCAATTCTTCGAATGAATAGTATGCAAGAATCAAACTCGATTTCCAAGAGCGGAATTATCCCCGAGGTTCCGATCTTAACCTTGTAGGACTAGGACATGCCAAAAGAAGAAAAGATAGGCTTACATACCTTACGGACGTCTTATGTTCGCTAAACTCAAATCCCGTTTCGTCCGTAACTGCAAATGGTCAAAGTTACCAAATGTAAATCATATGCCTTTAGGGAGCTTATTCTTAGCCCTTACTTGTCTACAAGAATTTGGGCAGCATCTCCCCTATAAATCCAACACCCCCGAGAATTAAACTCGGCTCAAATGATAACAACCAACCCAACAACAACATCAACAACATCAACAACACCAATAATCGCTACAAAACACATATTAACACAAATAGTCTTTCTTTCTACATAATGCATTAACTTCCGTTCTAACTTCACACCTTTCATCCAATGTCAACGTTCTCATATTCATTTACTAATCCAAAACCATTCAAATATAATTCGGAGACATTTCATATCATTTCTACAAAATATTCACAAAATATACAAAATATACAAACTTTCCATCAAAGCCATAATGCATCCCAAACTTCCAACCTTCGACATAAACATCCACAAGATATCCTTATCTTCCAATTTCATTTACAACGACAACGATTTGCATCTTACAAATTCATTTTCATAAATACATAAACTACAATAAAATCACATACTTTCCGACAACAACTTAACAACAATTTTCTCATGCCAACTAGAACCATTAACCTTCCATTTTCATCACAAGACTTCTACAACACAATTAACAACTAAATGAAATTTAATTCACTTCTCCTCCACACTGTATGGCTCTCGGCCAAACACACCCTTCACACACACACGCCATGCATACACACACCACACTTCCATAGTTCTCATCTAATTCTAATCATTATAACATGCATACTTATTCCATAACACAAAAGATTAGAATTCTTACCTCTTTCTTGAAATTTCAACTTGCCGCAAATGTGGTTCTTTCGCCAAACTAATTATACCACGTCGGAGAGCGTCTTGAGCTTGCTACTAATTCAAGAAGAACAAGATTTTTGGATAAAGATTGAAGGCTTGGAAAATTTTTCTTCATTTCTTTCTTTCTTTCTTTTCTCTTGGCCGTTTTTCTCTCTTCTTTTTGTTCTTGATTTCTCCTTTGTTTTCTTGAAGTTTCCAAGGATAATCATCCTTATATTAATTGGCACATGGAAAAATTTGATCAATTTATGGGTTTGGGCCATAAGTTGGCCGGCCACCCCTTCTCCTTTGGGCCTCTTTTTTTTTTTTTTTTTTGAGCCCAATCACTTAAGATTCTTGTTTTGAAATTCCCGAAACTAATTTCCAAAATTCTAATTTTGCCCTTGGCCTTCCTCCGTATCTCCACACCACTATTTTTCATGAACAACACACACATCTTAATCCCAATCAACATATGACCTTATTCTTTACAAATTGAAATTACTTCGCATTTTCCGAATATGCTAAAATGTCGGATATAACAGCAAGCGATGGAGATTCCTACTTGGAAATGGGAAGTGATCAACATGGATTTTATTGTGAGGTTACCCCGTTCCCAAGGCAACTATGATTCCATATGGGTGATGTCACGACCCAGCCCCGTGGACCGCGACTGATGTCCTACTTGGACACCCCAAACAGACGTACATACTAACTCGTCATATTTTTATCTAACTCAAACATTCATATTAATTATCTCAAACAGATTAAAAGCAAATTTTATCTTAAGCGGTCACACGTGCAACAATGTCACATCGAAGTCAGAAGAGACGGCGGAATACACATCGCCGAATATGTATACATATACAAACATACAGGCCATTTAGGCCGCATCCAAATCTGATAGATTGGCGGAATATACATCGCCAGATACATACACATGTACAGACAATTAGGCCGTCTTGGCCATAATAACAAACGGGACCGCATTAAGACGCAGATCATAAACAAACGAACGCGCACATGACCCATGACCCACATGTATGACTACAGGCCTCTACAAATCAAGACAGAAACATATGATGGGACAGGGCCCCGCCGTACCCCAAATAATCAAATATACAAAAGCATAAACATCGCAGAAGATAGGTACCAACATATGGGCTCCGGACCAAAAGGAGCACTCTGTAGAGGAATGTGTGGCCTACACTGCGGCGATCACGAACCTCTCGTACTGCGGCATGAAACGCGACCCCGAAGAAAGGGGTCGCACGAAAGATGTACCGAGTATGTAAGCATAAAGTACGTAAATCCAAACCATAATCAAGTGAAAGGTACGGAGAGAGAATACCGGATCAATATATACCAAACCCACATCGAAGACATATGTACATAATGCAAACAGAGATCATGCATAAGGCTCAAGAACGTGGTCACCACTCCGACGCTGGTGCCACACACAGCATACTCAAGAAGGTTTCAAATCTCCGTACACCCCAAACACAACATATCATATCATCAAACATATCATAAGCCATATCACAGCATAACTCCATAAACGGAACCCGGCCCTATGGCGAGGTCTCGGGAACCGTAACACAGCATACTGCCGAATTTATCAAAGTGCGCACGATCACAAACCGGCCCAGGAACCGGCGAACGATGTCATAGTATAGGCACGAGGAGAGTAGTGCGGAAACTAATGCAATTTACATATCAAAACATTTATGACACTTGACATAATCATATGGTAACCCATTGGGTAAGCTAGTCAAACAACTGATCAACACGAAGCTTATCTCACAAAAATACTTTTGAAATCGTATTTATTGTTTAAAATATAAATCAGAATATCATGGAGCAATCAAACATTGTTCTATAATAACCAAAATCATAAGCAAAGGTCTTTTCCCGACATTATACAAAGATGAGTGTATTAGGGCAAACGAACGAGTCTCGGGGCTAGTGGGCCCACCACGGGTAAAGTCGAGGTGGCGGACACAAATTACGAACATTAGACTCTATGGAGTTATCCATGTAAATTTCAAAACAATTCTATCACATTTGTGCAAATTATGGATGTTCGGATAGTTTTCCAACAAAACATAAGAATTATAATTCAATTACTTTGAATGAATAGTGCCTAGAATCAGACTCGGATTTCTATGAACAGAATTGCCCCCGAGGCTCAAATCTCAATCTAGTATATCTAAGACATGCCAAAAGAAGAAGAGGGATAGCTTTACATACCTTTTCCGTCTCCTATACATCTCCAAAATCAAGTCTCAAGTTCGCCAAAATCTACAATTTGGTCATATTTACCAAGTGTGAGTTATAGCTTCTAAGAATTCAACTTAAATTCATATTTGTCTACCGAAATTTCGGCAACATTTCCCCTATAAATTCAACATCCCCGAGACTTAGGTCGGCCACAATATCAACAACAATAACCACAACAATCATCAAAATCACAACAAAACGCATTCTAACATAATTTTCCCTTCCTTTCCACATAATGTAACTCTTCCATTCTAACTTCACACCATCCAACTAATATCAACATTTTTCCATATTCATTAATTAACTCAAGATTACTCAAATATATTTCAATAACATTTCAAGCAACACTCAAGGAGTCAAGCAATTCCGCCAATTCCATATTCTATCCAAAACTTCAACAAATGCGACGAAACTACCAAATCACCTTGTTTTCTTCCAAGTTCATTAACAACAACCATAATTCACATTTAGATTCTTACTTCCATAATTACATAAAAAAATCATATAAAAATCCCATAATTTCCCATAACAACATACAACCGATTTCAATACTAACTCCAATCATTAAACCTTTATTTACGTCACAAAGGTCACAACGACACAACTAACACGCTAAATAAATTTCATTTCATCTCTTCACTTCATCAACATGGCATACGGCCAAACACCTACTCACACACACACACGGCCATGCACACACACTCCACAATTCCACAATTCTCATCTAACTCAAATCATTATAACATATACACTTATTCCATGACTTAAAGGATGAAATTCTTAAAAATTCTTACCTATTCTTCAATTTTCCACTTGCTACAAACGTCGTCCTTTCGCTAAACTAATTATACCACGTCGGAGAGCGCCTTGAACTTGTTATGAATTCAAGAAGAACAAGATTCTTGGATGAAGGCTAAGGGACTTGGAAAAATTTTAATTTTTTTTTTGTTCGGCCGAATGGCCTTCAAATTGTTGGTCTCTCCTTTGTTTGTTTTTCTTGAAGCTTCGAGGATTAATCTCCTCTTATTTTAGTTGGTCACATGATTAATCACATGACCAACTCATGTTGTGGGCTTGAACTTAAGGCTTGGCCGGCCACCCCATACATATTGGGCCTCATTTTCTCTTAATCTTTTTAAGCCCAATTGGTTATCATTCTTGTTTTGTAATTCCCGAAACTAATTTTCAAAATTCCAATTTCGCCCTTAGCCTTCCCCGACGCTTCCGCGTCCACACTTCTCATAAGCAACAACATATGTATCAATTAGAATCAAAATATGGCCTTATTCCTTACAAGTCACAATTATTCCAAAATTTCCGAATATATGAAAATACGGGATATAACATCCTCCCCCCCTTTAGAACATTCGTCCTCGATTGTTAAATTAGCCTTATAAGCATAGCGGGGGAGGTTCTTCATATGATTAGCACACATAAGTTATCTACCCACCAACATAACAAATTAAAATTTAGATTACCTGTAGGTATCGGGAACGAGTGAGGATACTCCTTTTTCATCTCATCCTCCGCCTCCCAGGTCATTTCTTCCCGGTTATTGTTCCGCCACAGGACCTTAACAGAAGGTACATCATTGGTGCGCAGTCTCCTTACCTGTCGATCCAGAATGGCTACTGGCTATTCCTCGTAGGATAATGCCTCAGTTACCTGGACGTCTTCTGTAGAAAATATCCTGGACGGATCACCGATATGCTTACGGAGCATAGATACGTGAAATACCGGGTGTATTTGTCACACCCCGATCTTACTGGGGTGTGATGGGCACCCGACCCCATATTCGGAGCCGAGCGAACCCGTGGAAAATAGCATAAACAAGAGCATAGATTGTAAGTAGCAACATCGTGGGGTCATGGATATATACTGAGATAAGAAGGTAACCTGTGCATAGGAACACCCCTTTCAGGCCGGATACCATGCATGCTTATTTTTCTTTTTTAGAAAAAGAACATTTCTTTTCATAGACATAGAAAATAGAGTTTTTGTCATATCAGGTTATATCATAGCATATCATAGTATCGTAGCATCGCATAGTGCATCATAGTATCTTAGCATAGCATAGTATATCATAGTATCATAACATAGCATAGTATATCATAGCACCGAAAGGTGTCGGCTCGCCCACATTGCGCCGAAATACTCCGCCGCCCATAAATCCCGCGTCCGGCATCCAGCGTCCGGCATCCCGTCGTCCGGATGATAAGCCACGACCGGGTGGCAATGAAACATAGTTCCCTTCCCATTTATTCCTTTCCCCCCCACCCCGTGTACATATACATATATACATAGGTCATAAGCATGCGGGGAGAGCCCAAGAAAATTATATATTCATCGGAGCGACGTAAGGTCGGAACCTCCGATGTATTATAGAATAATTGTGGGCGCTTGTCTCTATGAAGGAATGATTAATATAAGGCGAGACTATTAGTGGAGAGTAATATCATGAGAATAAGTCCAGTTGTAGGCCGTGAGCCAATTAACTTCGCTCTGAACGCTGGCCCTGAGTTAATAAGTCCTTCTTATTGAAACTTGAATTGTCCTGGTCCAATTTAGGTCTAACATGTCCTTCTCCCCTTTCTGCTAGTCTAGTCCGTCCCAACCTACACAACTTCTATAGAGTTTCTAACCACTTCCAAAATGTCCTCACGACGGGTCCCACTCCTATCTTCACTTTCCTGACCATGATATTTGTCACACCCCAGTCTTACTGGGGTGTGATGGGCACCCGACCCCATATTCGGAGCCGAGCGAACCCGCTAACTCTTATTACACAGATGACTTTATGAATCAGTTAGAAAGAATACAT
>NW_026718714.1:0-13202 GCF_029784015.1 Lycium ferocissimum | reverse complement strand
AAATTAAACCAATTTGTCTTCCAATTTCATTAACGACAATCGTAATTTGCATCTTACAATTCCATTTCCATAATTACATAAAATCTATACTTTAGCAATATCATTCACTCTTATAATCATAAGGAACCATACTAACATCACATTAATTTCTTCCATAATCCACAAACGAGTTCAACTTCATTTCCAATCATTTAATCCTCATTTAACATCATAAAATTCGCTACTCAACAACAATCAACATGCTCAATAAAATCATTTCATTTATTCTTCATGACACCACTATTTTCGGCCATACTACACACACATATATTTCATGAATTTCGCCCTTTTCCACACATTTCAACATTCATAAATCATCTACAACACATGTATATATCTTCCATGGTACGAAAATGATAAAATTCTTACCTTTTCTCAATTCTTCCACTTGCCACAAAAGGTAGTTTCTTGCCAAAATAATTATACCACTTTGTAGAGAATCTCGAACTTGACAAGAATTCAAGAAAATTATGATTCTTGAAATCAAGTTGAAGGCTTGGGAATTTTTTCCCTTTTTTGTGCTGAATTTTCTGGAAATTTTTTGGAACTTTAGGCCGAAAAAAAAAAAATGAGCTTTTTGTCCCTTAAAAACGACCTTCAAGTCGGTTTCTCGTAGCTACGATCGTAGCGATCTTAGTGTGACCGTAGCGGCACCGTAGTCTGTACGCGCGGGAAAGTTCTGCGTCGACGATTCGCCTTGTAACGTCTATAATTCTCTACTCCGATGTCCTATCAATGAACGGTTTGTTGCATTACAAACTAGACTCGACGAACTTCATTTTAGGATTTTGAAACACCTTAAAACTCCACATATACTATGATGAGGTACATGTCAAACTCATGCTCTGAAAACGCGGGGTATAACATTTCTATGTAAAGGATTCAATGTGAATATGAAGGTGACACTATGTTCTACGGATTTCAAGGTCTATGAATTGACGTCTATGATGCCTTATGCTTCTGTCCTATGATTTCTCATGATGTCACTCTCCATTGATAGTCTCGCCCTATTACTAGTTCTTTCAGGGTGAGATAAAGCGCCCATGATTATTTCATAATACAATCGGAGGTTTCCGACCTTACGTCACCCCGACCGACACATGACTTTCTCGGGGTTCTTATGCATCTCGCTTATATGATATGTATATGACATGTATATGATATGTATATGAAAATGGGGAATTTTGGGGAATGGATACATGTTGCGCTATAGACGCGTTGCCACCGGTCGGGGCGTAATTCCCGTCGACGCGCGGATGCCCGGACGCGGGACATGTGGGCGAGCCGACGTATTTCGGCGACATGACTTGTTATTTTCACATGTATATGACACGAAATGTTTTGAACAAAAGTATATACTAAGCATGCATGGCATCCGCCCTGAGTGGCACTCACATGTACAGGTTACTCCTTATCCTATGATATGGTCTATGTTTCCATACGCTATTACTGCGTACAAATGTTACGCTTCATACGTGACATGCTTCATATGTACGTATACGCCTTCCCATGATATGTCTCATGTGTACCGAATACTCTCTTTATATGATATGCTCCACGCCTCTTACTATGTTGTTACTTTGTTCACGTCTTGCATACTCGCACATTGCTCGCACGACCCCTCTCTTCGGGGTCGCGTTCATGCCACGCAGGTACACCGGACGGATAAAAGCCGGTGATAGAAGATGTTCCGGCGAAGTTGGCAAGCTCCATTTGGCCCGGAGTGTGCCGAAAGTCGAGCACACGCCCGATTTCCGATTACGCTAGAGACTTTGCGTACGCAGTCGTGGGTACCCGTAAATTAGTCTGTCGCTGGCTTCATAGGCCAAAGTGTCGGTTTGTATTATGATACGGGTTATATACGGCACAAATTCGAATTGTTCGGAAAGCAAATAAAAGAATATTTTAGTAAGCTTTGTCATATGTATTTGACTTAGAGGAAAAAATTTTACGCATGGAATAAGAGTCAGAGGGTTCGCTCGGCCCTAGGTAAGGGTTGGGTGCCCATCACACCCTAATCAAGATTGGGGTGTGACAGACACCAACGGAGATACGTAGTTTCTTAGGCTTGGCAGGTTATTATAGAAGGTTTGTAGAGGGATTTTCCTCTCTTTCAGCCCCATTGACCAAATTGACTCAGAAATCAGCTAAGTTCCAATGGACAGATGCTTGGAGAGAGTTTTCGTGACGTTGAAAGATAAGCTAACTTCAAGACCAGCTTTGAATCTTCCGGAAGGAGCAGATGGCTATGTGGTATATTGTGATACTTCGAGGTGTTGATTGGCCGTGTATTGATGCAAAGACAAAGAAGGTTGTCGCTTATGCTTCTAGACAATTGAAGAAGCACGAGAAGAATTATCCAACCCATGATCTGGAGTTAGCAGCAATGATTCATGCCTTGAAGATATGGAGGCACTATTTATACGGTGTCCATGTTGATATCTATACTAATCATAAGAGTCTCCAGTACATCTTTACGCAGAAGGATTTGAACTTGCGTCAGAGACGATGGTTGGCGAGGTTAAAAGACTATGATGTGGGCATTCTATATCATCCCGGGAAGGCTGGTAGCCGATGGCCTCAGTCGTAAATATATGGGTAGCTTGTCTCACATATTGCCAGAGAGAAGAGAAATGGTCCGTGAAATTCACCGATTAGCTAGCCTCAGAGTTCGATTGCTAGACTCAGGTGATGCAGGAGTTACTGTTCAAGACACAGCGGTATCGTCCTTAGTAGTTGAAATAAAGGAGCGTCAGTATGAGGATCCGGTTCTAGTTCATTACCGAGATACAGCACCTCAGAAAGAAAAGACGCCCTTTGTGATCACAAAGACGTGGAGTACTCGGATATCGAGGTAGATTGTGTGTCCCTAGTGTTGCAGACTCGTCGCAGACATGGGAGAGGCATATTACTCCCGCTATTCTATTCATCCAGGCTCAACAAAGATGTACCATGATCTCAAGGAAGTTTATTGGTGGGATGGTATGAGGAGAGATATAGCAGAATTTGTCGCTCAGTGTTCGAATTGTCGCAGGTCAAAATAGAACACCGTGCACCGGAGGTTTATTGCAAGCTATGGAGATCCCGACACGGAAGTGGGAGGTAATTAATATGGACTTCATTACAGGGTTGCCCCGTACTCAGCGAAAGTGTGATTCGATATGGGTCGTAGTTGATGGGCTCACAAAGTCAGCTCACTTTCTGCTTGTAAGAACTACTCATGCAGCCGAGGATTATGCGAGCCTTTATCTTAAGGAGATAGTACGACTCCATGGTGTTCCTTCAGCCATTATTTCGATAGGGGAGCACGGTTCACGAAACGGTTTGGAAGTCTTTTTTAGCGGGGATTGGGGACTCGGTGAGTCTTAGCACCGCATTCCACCCGCGACGGATGGACAAGCGGAGCGTACTATACGGACCCTCGAGGATATGCTCGGGGCTTGTGTGTTGACTTTCGTGGCAATTGGAGGATCATTTGCCTCTTATCGAGTTCGCATATAACAACAGTTACCATTTCAGTATTCATATGGCTCCTTATGAGGCCTTATATGGGCGGAGGTGTAGATCGCCCATAGGATGGTTTGATATTGGGGAGAATCAGTTGCTAGGCCCAGACCTAATTCAACAAGCAGTTGATAAGGTGAAGGTAATTAGAGAGAGGTTGCTAACAGCCCAAAGCCGACATAAATCTTATGCGGGTAATCGACGACGTAAGCTAGAGTTCAAAATGGGCGACTGGGTATTCCTGAAAGTTTTGCCTATGAAGGGAGTGATGAGGTTTGGTAAGAAGGGTAAGCTAAGCCCTCGATATGTTGGGCCATATAAGATCATTCGTGTAGTGGGTACAGTGGCATATGAACTAGAATTGCCTTCTGAGTTAGAATTGGTGCACCCAGTATTTCATGTATCAATGCTTTGTAAGTGTATCAGAGATCCTTCAAGAGTTGTACCAATGAATGATATCCAGGTGATAGAGCAGTTGTCATACGAAGAGGTTCTAGTGACTATATTAGATAGGCAGGTCCGTCGGTTGCGAACCAAAGATGTAGCCTCCGTTAAAGTCTTGTGGAAGAACAAGAATGTTGAAGAAATGACTTGGGAAGCGGAACAAACGACGAAGATTAAGTACCCGCATTTGTTCCTAGCAAGCATGCGGAGGTGCAGTTGGAGACATCACTTTCCCCCGGTACTATTTTCATTTCAGTTATCGTGATTTGGTCGTGTGAGGCTATGGTATTGTATGTTACAGTGTGTGGCCCTGTGAGGCATTATTTTGGGTTGTTGTGTACAGGACAGATTGGTATAAGTACAGGGGAAACTCTGCCGAAAATTTTATAACCCAGGATTATTCGAATATTCGAGGACGAATGTTCCTAAGGGGGAAAAATGTTACACCCCTCGCTTTCGCAGTGGTAGAACTTACGATTTTCTAGTTGGGTATGCCTTGGAAATCAAGACCCGAGCCCGAGTTTTGGAGATAGAAAGTGTCTCACCCCATGTGAAATGGTACCAGCAGGTATTCCTGGTGATTTGCAAGGTTAGAGGTGGAACGAATCGAATCGACGCGACCTGAACTGAATAAGAAAAACCTGCAGGACACCAGTCAAGTTCGACAGGTCGTCGAACCTGTCGACGGGCAGTCATTATGTAGCGTCGACAGGGTTCCGCAGCCATACATTCTGCAGGCGCTGTCAACGGGCAAGTCGACGGGCCGTCGACCCGCTCGTCGGACCGGACCGCTGTAGCCTTTTGGCTTCCAAGTATAAATATGTGGGACACGACTTCATTTCACATTTCCCTCTTTACAAAAATTAGAAAACCCTAAAATATTCTCTCTCAATATTTTTCATCCTATTAGTGAAGATTTGACAAGACTCGGACCCCGTAAACCCGAGATGGTGAAAAAGAAAGGTTGCTTCTAGGGTTTCTTCAAGAGTGGAGTTTAGGGAGTTGAAGTTGGAGTAATGCTTGGCCCCTCAAGGTATGTAAATGATTTATACCTTTGTATTTAAGTTGAGTATCAAGAGTTTTAGTGATTCTAAGTGAATAGAAGGAAATTGTGAAAGTGTAAAGTTGATGAAGAGCAATGTAGTGATATAGGGTTGTTTTAAGAGATGATTGGAATGGGTTTACGTATATTATATATATATATATATATATATATATATATATATATATATATATGCGTTGTCATTGTTGATGTGAGTGTCGTAGTTGATGTGGGGTCGAGTGAGAAGTTGAAGAGTTGTTGAGCTTATGAGAGAAATGTTGTTCATGATTCGTTAAGCCCTCTATGCCTCAAAAAGGGGGTTAGCAAGTGAAGTACCTAGTGTAATGAAGGTCTATGTTGTCTTAATTGTAGATTTACAAGACGAGAGGTAGGAGTTAGTCGATTTGATATACGTCGAGGTATGTTAAGCTACCCTTTTCTTCTTTTGGCATGATCCTATGATACGATCCAATACGCAAGTAAACGAGTCCACATTACTATACTCTTAGAAGTATTAGGAGTATTACAGTCTTTGATGTTCATGTACCCCTTTACGATTATTCCTTTTGTTCATGGGTCCAGTTTTATGTATACAGTTATTCATGCATTACATTTATTTATATACATGTGTTTTGACCCGTGACCAGAAGGCGTTATATATGCAAGTATTATATGTATATGGGGTATGGAAAGGAGCAGGCGTTATATACGCATTACCACCTGATCAACTGGTGTACTAATATGATGATATGAGAATCAGGCAGTAAGTATCGCAACAATGTATATGATGATGGCTGCAGAGAGGCCGATACGATATGAGAGAAGAAACAGGCATTATATACGCGCATATATCAGGCGTTATATACGCACCTATATATAGATGCATGACCTTCATTGAAGGCATGAGCATGCGTACTATGCGCCCACAGAGGCATTGTTAGATATATAGATTCATGCAGATACTAGTTCATACAAGTACATGCGGTCAATATTCCGCTATAGTGAGTTCGCATCTTATTCATGATTCCCATGTATATATATATATGATGTTGCTCTTATGCTTTACATGCTCGACATTATCCGTACTGACTCCCCGTTGCTCGGGGGGCTGCGTTCATGCCCGCAGTGCAAGGAGACAGTACAGTGGTCCGCTCAATAGGACCCCTATATTTAGCAATGGTCGCACGCTCATTCGATCCGAGCTTGCGATGGATTTTGGTATGCCCTTTTGAGACGTGTATGCATATGGGTATGACGGGGGCCCCGTCTCGTCCTTTCTACGCTTTTATTCCGAGAGGTACGTAGACGACGATGTATAAGTCAGACGATGTAGCCTTTCGACTTCTATTCTTTTGTGTACAGTATATGTAGCAGTCTAGTTGGCTTGCGCTGTTCTTCCGCATGATTGTGTATATATATATGCAGATTGTACCGAGTTCTGATGTTTTCTTTCTACGAGATTAGTGGTGCCATTCATGGGCCTTTGATGTTCAGTATATTTCAGATACGAGTATAGGGGTGTTTGGTCGCTAGAGGTCAGACCCCTCATCACGGCTCATCGGTTTGGGTCGTGACATGGTGTGATGGCATGACGTACATATTGGGCGAAATTGGTTATTTGACAAACTCTCTTGAATTGAATTATAAGCTTTCTTGACACTTGAGCTTTCGAATATTGATATTGATATTTTGAAACTCTTCGAGGTTTGATATTTGATACTTTTGATATACTTGGTTACTTTATTTATTTTATCTCATTGAGCTCCTATGACCAAATGGAATTAAAGAATCTAACGGATCCAAGCCCAAAGTTACAAGACCATATGCTTGTAACTTGAACTTGGTGACTTGTTTTGCTATTTAGGGTGTGCTTTCAACCCAAGTCATGGCATGTACTAAATTTACATTTTGTCTTGTAATTATGTACCAAGGAGGAGACTAGTTTTCTTTTGATATTCACACGTTTGAAATTCGAGTATAACATGAACCTGCAATGGTGCTGAATGGAAAATATAATTTCATTAGGAAGTTGCTTCAACATTTTGATTATTCAAGAAGGGTGCTACCATATAAAATTGATACTCTAATATTGTATTTCTTCAAGGGATTTATGAAGTGTTTTATTAAGAAACAAAAGTCAGACTTTTAAAACCTTTTTCGCATGGGCCTATTTCCGCCAAGAATTATTATGAATATCTTTTGATATAAATTTCTTCTGAACGATGTGAGTGTGAAATTAGCTTTTGTTTCGTAAGTGGCATCCTCCCAAAGGAGATGCTACAAGTGTTCTTTCTCGATCGTGTGTCGCCTATCGACACTCGTAGGCTCAGAGATGTGTGTGGTGTTTGTGGCTATTTGTACTTACATACAAAGTGTTGGTTGTATATGTTATGGCCTAGAGGGCCTAGGTGTGTATATATCTTTTGGGTTGTCGTATTCTCTGTGTCTTCTAATTAAAAGGTGGCTTATGCTTCTGTATACATAAAGTTCATATGTGTTACAGGATGGTTTGCAGGCAATGAAGGGATTAAGTAAGAATAAGAAGAGACTGACGTATGTTTTGAGGTAGGATTGAGCAACTAATAGTCGAAACCTTAAAAGAGGAAATGACAGTTCCTAAGGAGAAAAGGATGTTACACCTCGTAAATTCTAGAGATTGGAATTTGATAGAGTTATTGTCAACGAGATGCAAAGTCCTAGGTACTTGTAGTACGATTATAAGGATCCGAGTTCGTGTGATGAAACAATAGCAAGGAGGTGACGACTCGAGAAGCGGAAGAGAAGACGAAGAAGAAACATAATCGATAGATGAGACTGCATGCCACGGTGATAAAGGAAACCCCCAAGGTCCTTAGAAGACATTACGAGACTAGTTGAACATTCGAGGACGAATGTTCTAAAGGGGGGAAGGATGTTATACCTCGCATTTTGTACATTTAAATATTCCGAGTTAATGGCGGGAAGTTAAGGAAAAGGTTATAAAATTTTGTGAATGCATGAGTCGCATATTCATCTTTTGTTGGTATGGAGCATTATGGGTAGACTTGGAATTTGGAAATTTTAGTTCATGACATGTTGGAGTAGGCCCCACCTTTGGTTGGCCAAATTTAACTAGCTCAAAATTATGAGGGGTACATGTGTTCATTTTACATTTGGAAGGGCCAAACATATATATTATGGATGACCAAGTCAAATTATTCATCTTTTATGATTTAAAGAAATTTCTAGAAAATTTGAGAAAATTGGAGAAAAAAAGAATTGGAGGAAAAATAGGGGCACATGACCGGTCATGTGCCACCTATATATATATATATATATATATATATATATAGTGTAATGTAAAATAAGACACAATTCATCTTTCCAATTTTAGAAAATTCAAGAAAGATGAAGAAAGATGGAAAGAAAAAAGAGAGGGGGAGTTCGGCTATGGGGGCTGGCCGAAACTGCCTCCCATTTTTTGATCATCAAGAATTATTTTCTCTTAGATTTTCTACCAATCGAGGGTCCTCGTTAATGTGGAGTAGTCGTTGGAGCTTGTTAGCAAAGCGTTATTCGTGCCATATATGCAAGCCTAGTCGAGAAGAGGAATTGAAGGGAAAAGGTAAGGTTCAATCTTCTTCATATGTCAGATGATTTGTACATGTAGAAGTGTGTAGAAATGAATGGAATTCATGAAAATATGGATGTTGAAGTGTAGCCGTATATGTGTGTGTTTGGCCGTGTGCATGTAGTGGTGTGTTGGAGTGATGAATTAATTATATTTAGCATGTTTGTGTGTTGTTGTAATAAGTAGAAATGAATGAAACTCGTAAAGTATTGGAGTTTATGTGGTGGCCGAACATGGGCTGAATTGGTACAGGCATGTTGAATTAATTTTATGTAGTATTTTGGTTGTTGTTGGTTGTGGATTATGTGATGAAAATGAAGGTTTGATCACTCAAATGGAAGTCGTAATTGTTGCGGGCTGATTTAGAGCATAATGTGATTTCAACATAGTTTCTTGCATTAATGAAAATGATGTTGCTAACGTATGGAATCGTTGATATAGTTTATGAATTCGGAGGGGAGAAATGTATTGTGGTTGTTCTTATGGCATTTGGAAGTTTCGGGTGAAGTAAGACATGGGTTGGATTATCTTGAATATTTTGTAAATGGATTATTGATGTTGTAAATATGATTGTTGGTATGGTTGTTGTTGATTTGACCGAGTTGTATTTCGGGGATGTCAAAATTATAGGGGAAGTGTTTGTCGAAATTTCGTAGACAAAGTGTTAACTTGGTATTGATGCTTAAGTGCTTATGGCTAATGGTTGATATTCAACGACGTTATTGTAGATCGTGAGAAGTCGACACGCGAGTTCGGATTAGCTTAGAAGCGTTAAGGTATGTAAAGCTCATGCCTTCTTTCATTGGCATGTCTTAGAGTAAGTAGGCTGTGACACGAGTTTCGAGGTAATTCTACTCCGACGATCCGAGCATGTTTATGATCCTTATTTGCTTTTTGATATTCGTATTCTTAATGTAGTCGAATCATGATCCTTATGTCTTTTGTATGATTAAATTTTAAAAGTTGTATAAAGTTTTGTTTTCAAAAGAATTTTATTTCTAAATGAGTCCGAAACTACGAACGTCCGTAACTTTCACCGAAAGGCTCGGATCGCTTCGATATGTTTATGGTAGGTCCTAAGGTAAATAAGGTTCGTGACTTTCCGAGGCGGACTCGGATTAGTTTGACGTACGACTACGATCTCTATGGTTCTTTAATATGTTTATAATATTTGATATGTTTCCGAATAACGTCCCAAAAGGTTTTTGATATAACTTTTGTTCCAATTTTCAAATGACGATTCGCTTATATTACTTCATTGAGTCTCTGGAAATGATGTATGTGCATATGGTTTCTCACTACTCTGCTCGTGCGAAGCTCAATATGTCTTTCACTGAGACCCGGGCCAGGACACGCATTCGTGCACATTCCTCTCGCATTATTCACCGAGTCCCTCACTGTAGGGCCGGGACATGCTATATATATATATACCTATGATGTGATGATATGGGGATGGAGGCCGTGATGGCATACCAAGTCCCTTGCTAGCGGGGCCGGACACGCTTATTCACCGAGTCCCTCACTGTAGGGCCGGCACGTATATATATATATATATATATATATATATATATATATATATATATATATATATATATATCGGTATGTATATATATATATATATATATATGTATATGCATGCATACATGATGATGATATGATTTTACCTACCGAGTCCCTCACTAGAGGGCCGGGACACGCTATATGTTATATGATGATTTTACCTACCGAGTCCCTCATTAGAGGGCCGGGACACGCTATATGTTTTTACGATGATTTTATAACATTGATATGCATGACATATGTTTTAAAAGCAAGTCTTATGATTTTCGGTACTCTTCTACTTTAAGATGATCCCGCTTATTATGTTTCATGCTTTACATACTCGGCACATATTCCGTACCGACCCCCTTTCTCCGGGCTACGTTTCATGCCGCGTGTGTACACCTGTGTGAGTCAAGATATTAGGGAAGATGTTCCAATGGATTAGCGGGCTCCATTTTCTCCGGAGCGCAGCCGAGTCAGAGTATTATGTTATGGTTCTATGTTCGTGTTAGAGACCTTGCGTAAGGTACCTTCGTGATATAAGATGTCGATTATGTAAGTGGCTATGTGTGATGTATTATTATGCATTGTATTATAAGTTTCATGTGTTGATTATTTTATTTTATTTGAGAAAGGTAAAAAAGCATATTGTTCTTCGAAAAACTTTCATTAGATATATTTGTGACACATGATTTGAGGACCAAAGATGATTATGAGTATTAAGCGAGAGTCGGGCTGGTTCGCTTCGCCCTAAATAAGGGTCGGGTGCCCTTCACACCCCATCGGATTAAGGGTGTGACAGTTCGCTCGGTCATATAAGGCACCGGGTGCCTGTTCGCCTCACCCACTTCGGGGCTTGACAAACTGGGTATCAACCCATGTTTATGTCCCAAGGAGTCTATAAATGTAACGACCTAATCGGTCATTTTGAGAATCGATACTTTATTTTTCGTGCAGTCCATTATAGAAGCTCTGTAATGCTTATTTTGACCTGCTTGCAAAATTTGAAGTCAAACGGATGTTATTTGGTTAACTATGGAAGATGGTTTCATTTTGAAAATCTCGATATTTAATTATTTGGATTAATTGTTTATTTTGAGAAAACGTGCTCTGATTGGTGACCTAAAGATTCTTTGAGATTTGTAATATTATTTATGACCTGCAAAAAATGACGGAACTTATTTTAGAGTTCGTTTGGTTGATTTTTGACAATTACGTTTGTTTTAGTATTTAATATGCCTATTTATGGTTAAAAGATGGTTCTCGAAAGAAATAAGTCTTGGATTGAAAATTTGTTATTTTTGTCAGCTTCGTATTGATGTTTATGGCCCCGGGGTGGTGGCGCCATTCCCGACGTGCCGACGAGAATCGCAGAAGAAAATCTAAGTTTGGAAATTTTGAATTTCTAAGCTTGAGAAGTTAGGCAAAAAGTTGACTTTGGGGTAAACGGGCCCGTAATGAAATTTCGACTGTTCGATTAGGTCCGTAATGTGATTTATGACTTAGTCAAGTCGTTGGTTCGGTTGCCGAAGGTTCGGGTGTGTTTTGGGTCATTGGTTGAGAAACTAGTTCAAGAAAGGAATTGGAGTTGACCACGATCAAGATCCAGTTGCTTAACGTTTGACGAGATTCCGACTAGTTTTGGATAGATTTGGGTTGTGTTGCAATCGTGTTTGAAATTTCGGCGTTGTTTCTTTTGCCATAAAGGGTACCATATTGAGCAAATTACCTTTGATTTGTGTTTTGATAGAACCATTAGATCCGTATCGTGATTTCACAACTATAGCAACATGAATCGGCTTATTTCGACATCGTATGAGGGAGTTATGGCTATATTTGTGTAAATACGCTGCTGCAGCCCTTTGTAGGGATAGCGGATCTTCTATCGCGACCACGAATTCGCCATTAAAGGTCCCATCACTAATAAAATTCTGACTTCGTCCACTTTAGTATTTTTGAGCATATCGTGAGTTTTATAGCACCATTTAAGGTGATTTTTGAGGAGTTAATCTCGTCTCAACAAGGAGGCAAGTACCTAACCTTTGTTTTAATGTTTCCCAATGATTATTTTCTGGGATTATCGTTTTTATCCGTGTTTGGTTGGGAAAATTGGGGTTTTGAACCTAAAAGTTAAAAAATAATAAATATTTGAGGATCAAGATGATGACTTTTTTTGTATGGGTTTTCTTCGGATTTAGACTAATCAAGCTTATGTGGTAAATCAATTTTTAAAATAAAAATTTGCTTTGCCTTTCAAGCTGGATTACCTTTTTGGATTACTTTTTGCATTATGAATCAAAGTATAGCGATATGGGTATCATTGGACTCGTTTAAACTCATAGAGTACTATTTTGAGTGTATTGGACCTAATTTTGCAATGTAATTCCAGTTTTACCCTTAGGGCTCGGATTTGACTATTTTTTGTTCGTTTTGTTATTCTAAATAGAAGTATAGTAATATGGCTATTCATTTAACCTCATAGAAAGTATTTTCACTATAGCAAACCCGATTTTGTAATGAAATTACTGTATTGACATTCAGGGCTCGGGATTGTTTTTTCTGACCCAAATTATTAAGAGAGCAATATGGGTGCCTACAGACTCGTATGTTAATGTAGAATTCGTATTTGATAGAATTTTCTCACTCGGAGGCACTTTAGAAGGGGAAGGCTCATGTTTAAGTGTTCGTGACTCCCGCTCGGCCTTGAGGTAGGTTAGGGTTTACTTTTTTAGACTCCGATTGGAGAAGAGTATGTAGTTTATAAATATTGACATGGAAAGAATCATAGGTGTTACACCCCGTATCTTCGAAGAGCACTTATCAAAATTAGAAACAAAGTCGTCGCTAGGATTAAGTAAACTACTGGAATATAAGACTAAGCATTAAAGTATATTGTTAAAAATTTCCCCATTTTCGTAGCAAACTTACATGTTCCTAAAAAAAAAAAAAAAAACAACAACATGAAACAAAGGTTTAACCCACATATATTTTTATATCCCGTTTTTACTTGAAAATTGGAAT
>NW_026718713.1:0-13155 GCF_029784015.1 Lycium ferocissimum | reverse complement strand
GTATATCAAGATCAATCCCCATGATAAACCCTATCTAACGGGGACAAAAAGTTTCTTTTCCATAAACTTCCCCCAAATCAATAACTACAATTGTTAAAAAAATAACCTTTAAAACTCATCGAAAAGATATTAGATTTAAAATTTAGCATGTTATACCATTAATAGGTGTAATTTGAGCGTATCGTGAATATCTTCTTCTCTCACTCGTACTTGATGATAACCCGACCTCAAATCTATCTTTGAAAACCACTTGGCACCCCGAAGCCGATCAAATAAATCATCGATTCGGGAGAGAGATACCCGTTCTTTATCGTCACTTTATTGTTTGTCTATAATCAATACACATTCGTAGGGAGCCATCTTTCTTTTCTCACAAATAAAACTCGGCGCTCCCCACCGAGATGAATCTGGGCTCGGATAAACCCCTTGTCAAGCAAATCTTTCAAATTGGGCCTTTAACTCCTTTAATTCTCACGAGCTATCCGATAAGGAGGAATAGAAATGGGTTTAGTATCCGGCAACACATCAATGGCGAAGTCAATTTCTCTTTCTCTCGAGGAAGGCCCGGAAGTTCATCGGGAAATACGTCCGGAACTCATTTACTACCGGGACATCGAGGGCAAAGTAGGACTCGCTTCCGTATCGTGAACTCGAACTAAATGATAACATAGCCTTTAGCTATCATCTTTCTTGCCTTGAGATAGGAAATAAACCTACCCTTTGGAGTCGCCGTATTACCCTTCCATCTGCTAACGTCTCCCCTAAAATCGGAACCGAACTAATTTCATGTGACAATCAACATTGGCATAGCAGAGGCCAACCAATCCATACCCATTATAACATCGAAATCTAACATTTCAAGCTCAACTAGATCGACCTTTGTCCGACGACCACATATCACAATTATACAATCCTTATATACTTGCTTAGCTATTACGGGATCACCAACCGAGTGGATACCTCAAAAGGTTTGATCGGCTCGGGTTTCACCCCAACGCGACTTGCAACATATGGAGTAATATATGATAACGTAGATCCCTGGATCTATCAATGCATACACATCATAAGAGAGCACGGTCCAATATACCCGTAACCACATCCGGGGAGGACTCAAGATCTCGCCGTCCGCCTAATGCATATAAGCGGCCGCGTGGCACCTCGAAGTAGATACTCCCCTCGACCTCTACCCGCTACCGAGTCGAGAAGTTCGCTCGTAGACGACCGAAGAAGATCCCGCCGGCGACCGATCCCGTGGCCCGAGTCCTAGCTCGCCACCCATCGACGGCACCCTCATCACGTGCCCTACCCGGCCACAAGTATAACAAGCGGCCGAACTCCCCGACGGCACCGTCCGTAATGTAATCTACCGCACCGACCGCATCGCGGCATCGGAGGTCTCCTCTCGACTATAATCACCCCCAACCGTGAACCTGGGGGCCTCGAACTCGTCCCGCGTCCCGATCGGAAGGAGCGATCAAATCTCCTATCCGAAAATTGGGGAGGTGCACTCGTCGCCGACCGACCCGAATGCCCGTAAAATGTCCGCCTTTCTGGCCCCCTCTATAATCACGGCCCGTGCCCATAGATCTAGCCTCTTTTGTTTGGCCCTCTATCGACATCACGTCCACCCTCTCGTGAGGTCTGTTGCCCTTCAAGATTTTGGGTACGGGCTTGAATTCGGGAAATGTCCATCCCGTCTCGTAACGAAGTTCGTTAAGCACTCCTTGAACAAATGTGGCCTAAGCCACTCACATATCTATGCACTCGTCGCCCATATCGGCCACCATTGTAGGAGCATACCTAGCCAAGGAATTAAATTGAAGGCTATACTCCCGGCGCTCATATTTCTTTGCTTCAAATTCAAGAATCTATCTCTGGTTTAGGCCGGACCTCGGGAGGTAGCAAGGTTGCGACGAAGGCATCAACAAACTCTACACGGGAGGAGGCGCATTTTCTTGCCTCGACGCTCTCCAATTATTGTACCATAAACCGCCACATCTCGGAGTCACGAAGCTAGCTCCACCGACTCGGTCTCGGGAAGATGAATAACTCGCAACGTTCTTAAGATCTCATCAATGAAACCTTGTGAATCTTCATCCCGCTTTCGACCCAAAGAATTCGGAGGGTTTAGGCTTATGAAATCACGGGCTCTCGTACTAGCCGAACGATCACTCGGACCCACATTCGTCGTCGGTGCACCGAGCGGCAACCAACCGAGTCAATAAATTAATAGCCTTCGGCACTTGTCGACCCGAAGTACCGCAGAACCGGATAGAAGCCCCCTTCGTAATAGGAGGAGTAGTGGAGGCAGGCCCTTAGGTGAAGCCTCATGATGTGACTCTCCTTCCTCAACATTCATAGGCGCTCTCTTCTCTCGCCCGCCTTTGTAGTCTTGCCCTTTCGGGCGGCTTTAGCTTTCGGCATTTCGAAATCACAACATACTCATTAGTGAGGAATTTCATCTTATACTTGGCTCTATCGCACGATCTCATACGAAGAAAGATGGTCATTTTTCCCGAATGTCCGTAGCCTCGTTTATTAGCGTGGCGCGCAACACACCATAAACAAGACTCTACTAGACACGGCTCGTAGACACTTCCTAGACCGAACCGGCTCGATACCCACTCGTCACGACCCGAGCTACGGTCGCGACGGTATCCGGGCTAACCACCGAACACTACTCACTTACCTCGCTTATCCGCTATTATTCATACTATATGCTCAAAATCATATAAAAACTCGTCATTTTCTCGAAATACATTAGCTTTTATAAACATGAGCCCTTCGGCTATCAAAATAATATATACATGCATATACATACGAGCCATGGGACCAGACTACCCACTCTGCGTTAACAAGTCCCTCTTGTTGGTCCTTGAACCGTCATAGTCCATTTTTGGTCCAACATGTCCGCCCCTTCGTTAGTCTAATCCGTCTCCGCCACGACTTTTATAGGTTCCTAACCACCCACAACCGTAATTTACTACCGGGTTACCTAATTTTATATTCATCTCTTGTTCCCACATTTTTGGAGTTTTCAGCATATTTCCCAGGGGGTCACCCATCGTGAAATCGCTCTCACCCTAGCACGCTTAACCTTGAAACTTTAATGCATTTCAGCGTCTTAGCGTTAGTATTTTCGCTCGTCGCTCCCTCGCACTACTTATATCCCACCATATGGAACGCAGTTGGGGTCTTAAAGTAGCTTTTCAAATCGCCCACGTAACACATCTTTTCTTTTGTTTACGCTTCTCGCCCTCCGCGCTCTAGTATTCACTTTTACCTCGTACGTATGGCTACTCTTCGTCCTAATTTCCGAATTTTAATATGTCCAAAGAATACAAAGAACAGAAGATAAGATAGAATCCGAATCATCCGACACGTATATCATGAAGGTGCCGAAAAGAGCCCGTAGCCGCGTCTCCGCGAGGGCTCGTGGTCCCGTCGCCGCCGCATATAGCGGCGGGGAGGGCCGGCCGAACCGGATGCTCCTCCTCTAC
Source organism: Lycium ferocissimum (assembly GCF_029784015.1). Taxonomy (NCBI): domain Eukaryota; kingdom Viridiplantae; phylum Streptophyta; class Magnoliopsida; order Solanales; family Solanaceae; genus Lycium; species Lycium ferocissimum. Next base: position 9,655 of record NW_026718713.1, on the reverse strand, counting down.
CTCGCCGCGTCCCGGGCCGAAGCTTGGGAAGTCCGTCCAGAGAGGGCGTGCGGTCGACGATGAACCAACCGCGGACCCGGCGGCCGGGCTTGGTCTCCCTCATACCTCGGGCAATCACGCATCCGATGTCCAACCCGCCCGCAAGTATAGCAAGCACACGTACCGCGAGGCACTCCCGTAGCGTGGCCTACCACATCGCGCGCACGCACCGCGGGAGTGGCATCATTCGCTAGAATCGGCTCATCTCCGGGACTCAAGCTCTATCGGCAACCGAGGGGGTGCGCGGCCGCCGATCGGGGCTCCGAATACCTAGATTGCTCCCGTGCTTGTCCCCTCTATACTCACTTCTAGCCCCGGGAAATGCGCCCCTTTTTCTCGAGCCCCGATCCGGATAGCCGCTCTTCTCCGCGCGTGGCCGGTGTTGTTCTTCCCGTGCTTTTGGGCACGAGCCCGATACGGGCAATAGTCATTCCATCCTCGGGAGTGAAGTCCCATCGGACAGACACTCCTTAATTATACGCGCCCCCAACCCACTCACAAATCGATGTACATAATCCCCCATATCGCCGATCATGGCCGGGGCATACCCGCGCCGAATTAAAAGCGGAGGTCGTATTCCTAATGCTCATATTCCTTACTTCGAGGTTTAAGAACATATCGCCGAGCTCGTCGAACTTCCGGCGGGGCAGGAATGTCGCAAATGCCTCGCAAACTCCCGCCAAACCGGGGAGGGCATTGCTCCCCTCGAGGATCTCCAACTGTCTACCACGACCGCTACATCCCGCACCGTACGATGCCAATTCCACCGACTCGTATCCGGAAGCATGTATAATCCTCGGTGTCCTCGCTCGTCTATGAAATTCTGCCGTCTTCCTTCGGTTTCGACCCGTAAAACTCCGGGTCTTAGGGCGATAAAATCACGGCCCTAGCACTTACCGTCCCTATCTCCCGGTCCGTATCTTGCCGCCGAGCTCGCGGCAACTAACCGAGTCAATACCGACGGCCTGCGCCACCGCCGGCTCCGGGAGCCGGCTGTCTCGCCCTCCCCGGGCTGCCCTAGCTTTCTTCTTTCTTCGGCATTACCGAAACCATAACATAGAATCAGGAAAGGAATACGGGAACCTCGGTAGCATAGCTCTATCGCACGATCTTAGAATACAAAGAAGGTCATATTTCCTAAATGCCCCGTAGCCTCCGTTTATAAGTGTGGCGCGCTACACACCCATAAACAAGACTCTACCGGACACGGCTCGTAGACAAACCCCTAGGACCGAACGGCTCCGATACCACTTCGTCACGACCCAACCAGGGCCGCGACGAGTACCCGATACTTGTACCGAGCACCCCTTACCTATCATTACACTTTTGTACCTCTTAATAGGTCGTATGAACAAGGTGCTCCTTTTTTTTTCCAAACTAAACGTTAACATTAGCGACGTCATTATAAACATAGAAATGCTTAGCTTCGCTATCACTTCATACAATCGCACAAAGATGCCAAAATACCACATATTTAACTATACATAACCGATCGTACATATCCGTCTACGAGCCTCTAGACATAGTACACTTATACATAGAAAGGGCCGAAGATCGTCGAGGCCCGAAAATATATACACAAAAAGAGTACCACGTAAGTGAGGCTCCGGGACAACTGGAGCGCTGTCGTGTACGGCTGGTAGAGCTCTAATGATCAAATCCGCCTGTCCGCCGACTCGCGCGCATGAAACGCCGCCCACGCGCGCGTCGCACGATTTAATAAGTACCGAGTATGTAAGGCATGAATAGTAATATGCGAGAACATAAATCATGCATAATGACATAAAAGAACTACAACTCAAGTCCCGGGATAAAACATAACTCGTATATATGGTGCCATCGCGCATGTCGTGCTTTCTTAACTTTCCTTACTCATTTATATATATACACATATGCATAAACTATAGAATATATATTATATTGCGAGGCGTCGGCGGCCGATCCATTTAACCATAAATATGCACATCCCGCGTCCGGCATCCCGCGTCCGGACGATTTCAAGTCATGTAATGCCAACCGATCGGTGGATATGCGTATATAACGCTACGCCATTACCTCCATTTTCCCCCGTAAATATATAAAAATTTCATGTATAAATATCGGCGTCTATAGCGCCCCGTCTTTCATCATATACAAATGCTCATCGTGTATGTATATCGAACGTCTATAGCGCTCTCGACTCTTTTGTGTCATATATATATATATATACTTATATCTTATACGGTTACCGCCGTCTATAGCGCTCTCCGATTCTCGCTATCATATACTTATGCTTATATCATGTATATTTTTCGTCATAGCCCGACTCTGCTATCATACAATATACTTATACTTGTACATACGTCGGGTGCACACACATCCATCGGGATCCTAGGGCATAATTCCTTGTACTTAGATTCTTTAGAATAGTCGTTACCTATAATAGAATTAGGTTATCCAGAACCGGTTTAATATTCCCGTACTTTCGTTTTTATAGCAAAGTGTATTATCTACATATGTTACACGTCATGACGTTACTCCTGAAGATCTTAGGGTAATCGGGTCTCTTCTTTGCAAGTTCTAGGATATGTAGACATTTCTTTCACAATTCATGCACTTGATTCAATCTTACCGATCGAATAGTAACTATTTTCAGTCGCGGATTTCTAGAGTTAGGAAAGTCCCCGAGGCGCGAAATCAAGCCTATACGTCTAAGACATGCCAAGAAAGGAAGGGGAAACCTTACATACCTCTTTTCCTCGCTTCTTTAGCTATTCCGAATTCGCGTCGCAATCTCGCCAAAATCTCGCAAATTGGTCATATTTACCAAAATTCTTATTAGGACACTTAGGGTTGAAATCTTAAGGTAATGCTTGGCTACCGAAATTTTTTTCCGCCGTAAATACACCATCCTCGACATTCAACTTAGCAAATTTTCAATCAACAACAACCCGGGAATTCAAACCCGGCCAAACTATCAACAACAATACCAATATTCATACTAAAACATAATATTCCCTTTACATGAACTTTTACAACAAGTCTCCAATAACTACCATTTCACAAAAATTCACTAAGTTCTTATTAGCAATATAGAATCCACATAACAACAACCAATATACTAAATAAAATTAACTCATTTTCCTCCATACTTCAATAATTATACCCTACCATGCATACCACATGCACCATACGGCCACCTTACTACATGCACAACTACAACTTTTCCAAAAATCATTCAACTTCCATCATCAACATAACATTCACAACAATTACAACCAAACACTAAACAAAATAGTTAGCTCATAATTTCCACACATACCTATATACACACGGCCACACCATGGTTTTTCTCCCATGGATTTCATCCACTTTTACAACATGCATAAACATCCATAAAACAATAAAAAGAGGATTAAACCTTACCTCTTTCCTTGTCTCTCCACTCTGACTACAACTTCCAACTTGTAAGTATTTGTGTTGTTCTTGCTCTAATAACCACTTCAACTTGGAGGGCCCTTTAATTAGTGGAAAACAATTTTTGAAGGAATTTTTGTAAATTTTCTTGTTGATTTTTTGACCTGGCCGAATCCTCTGGAGTTTTCTCCTTCTTTCTTTTTTTTTTTGTGCTCTTGATTCTCTTGAAATTTCTAGAGAAATAATGAGTATTGGAATGATTTTATACAAGTCTTCCACCCCTTTTTTCATTTTTTATGAATAGGTCCCTCCACACAAAAGTATAATCACATAACCCCTTTCCTTCACTTTCTAGAAAATTCCTCCTTTTTCATTTTTGTTTTCTTAAAACAAAAGATGACCTATTTTGTCATCTTAGCCCCTTATTTCATCACATGGCCAATATGGCCTCTTTTGGAACTTCCATGAACCCTCCGCAAAATTCCCGTTTTGCCCCTCAACTTTTCTTAATATTACCATTTTACCCTTAGCCTTCCACATTATTTCCACTTCTAAATTTTTCATAAGCAACTCATATGCCAAACAAAATAAAATGTGGCCTTGCTTATTGTCTTCCCGCGATTGTCTTGAATTATCCGATTGCATAAAACGCGGGATATAACAAATAAACTGGGGAGGCATAAAATAAGAGAGTAATCAGAATCGATCAATCATAAGAAAGATCATATATATGCTTACTTACTCTCAAGCTTATCATCATCAAATCATATGTACATAATCATATATCCGCCCGACCATATAGGTGCGTGTAATAATCGCAACAATAACATCATCATTGGCTCGCGTCCAGCATCCCGCATCCAGGATATTATCTCATGCCGCCCACTAGCCGGTGTCGCCCATGCCATTTGGCCATGGTGGGTATAGCTGCCCGCCTTGGCGTGATCGCCCGCCAACTAGGCGTCGCGATAATATCATTATGTACTCATCATATCATGCCCATCATAGTATACTTATCATACATGCTTATCATAACGTGCGTATCACAACATACCTATAGCAATACATGCATAGGGACTCATAGATGATCATACTTTATCGGGGTGACGTAAGGTCGTGGACCCCCGATGTTATTATGAGTATTCATAAGTATTCTGCCTCACCTTGTGATAACAACGAGGTTAGGGAAATCCCAAATTAATAATTAAAATATAAGAGTTATACAAAGATAGAAAATAATGCGAAAATAAAGATATGGGAAATTCAGGAAATAGTTCCAAGAACTTCCAAGAATGTAAGTTCTAAAAATTGAAAAGATCCAAGTAACAACGAATTCGGTTATTGGATGAACCAAACGCCTTTACTTGAGAAACGAATCAAACTTAGAATTCGGATCTTGACCGCTTCCCGAGTAACGTTAGACAACAATTAGTATGTGTACTAATCTCCTTCTAAGAATACCAAGAAGAAACCAAAGATATCAAAAGTTAGTTATCTTACTACCTTGAACTATGAACTAGCTAGGTCGAAAGATAAATCCAAAGTAATTCCACAAAGGTTCAAAAGAACTCTCAATATAATATATTCTTCAAAATCGCTTTACAATGAATGACAATCACCCCTTTATATAGTTGTAAAGAAGGAGCTTGTTATATCCCGCATTTTGTGCAATCGGATAATTCAAGACAATTGCGGGAGGACGACAAGCAAGGCCCTATTTTTATTTTGTTAAGCATATGAATGGCTTATGAAGCATTTGGAAGCGGAATTATCAAGAAAGGCCCAGGGCATAAAGGGAGATTCGCACTACGCCTCATAGAAATATAAAGGAAGGCGAAGGGTAAATCCAGAATTTGAAAAATAGTTTCATGAATTACAATTTGTCATAAGAAAAACATTTTTGGGCTTGGAATTTTTTTTTTAAGAGAAGGGAGCCCAACCGGCCATGGGCATGGATCCAAGCCCATGAGGGGCTTAATTTATAATTATAAGAGATGACTAAGTCATCCTTATTCCCTAAGTTACTAGAAAATTCAAGAACAAAAAAAGAAAGAGAGGAGAGAAAGAAACCATGGCCATTCGGCCACTTTGAGGAAGAGAAAAAAAAAGAAGAGAGAAGAGTTTCAACTTGTTTCTCCTAGCCAAACAACTCCTTGAAGGGTCCTAAGCAAAGTGGGGTGATTGGTGGAGCAAGGAAGCTTATATTCACATAGGTGCAAATTCTAGCCAAGTGAAGAATTAAGAAGGAAAGGTAAGAATTTATATCCTTTTATATGTTATGGGTGTTTATGTAAGTTGTAGTACACAAAAATAGATGAAATTCATATGGAACATGAAGATGGAAGTGTGGCCGTGTATATATATATATATGTGTGTGTGTTGTGTGTTGCATGGAAAGGGATGGAAAATTCAAGAAGAATATGCATATATAGGTGTTGGCCGTGAGTTGTGTATCACATGTATGGCCGTGTATATATGGTGAATTATGAAGGATTGGTTGCCAAGTATTATTTAGTATTTTGGTTGTTGTGTGCTAGATTTTATGTTGCAAATAAAAGTTTAATGAGTTTAGTGAAGTTGTAGTAGTTGGAAGTTTGTGGTGGAAGTTTATGTAAATTGAATATAATGATTCTTGCATGCATGGAAGATAATGAGACTTGTATGATATTGTTGGTATATGAATTATTAAGTTGTTATTGTTATTATGAAAGTTGGAAGGTTTTGAAGAAAGTAATATGTTGATTAAATTGTTAGGATGTACTTTGGTTTGGTTATTGAGATTGTTAGTATGAATATTGGCATTGTTGTTGCTAGATTGGCCGGGTTCGAATTCCCGGATTGTAATTGATTAAAATTTGGCTAGGTTGAATGTTGAGGATGGTATATTTACAGAGGAAGTGCTGCCGAAATTTCGGTAGCCAAGTATTATTTTAAGAATTCAATTCTAAAGGCACTAATCATGTTTGGTAAACATGACCAATTTGTAGATTCTGACGAAGTTGGAGCTTGAATTTGGAATACCATAAGGAGCGAAAAGAGGTATGTAAGACTTCACCTTCCTTCTTTGGCATGTTTTAGACGTAGTAGGCTTGAACACGGGCCTCGGGGATAATTCCTTTCCCAGAAAACCAAGATTGAAATCAGTTACTATTCATTCAGTAGAATTGAACTAGAAATTGTGTGAAATGCTGAAAAAGCTTCCTAAACACCTAGAACTTGCACAAATAGGACTCGATTACCCTAAGACCCTCCCAAGTGACGCCATGAATGGTAATATATGTAAATGTGATACGCCGCCTCATTTGACTCGAGGTGGGCCCACTATTCCCGAATTCTCTACTATTGTCCCATTTGGCTTATTTTCATTCTATAATTCAAGGAAACCTTTGGACATCGCTCCGACCACTAAATCATAGTTGTTTTAACTAATCCCTCGATTCCAAAACATGATTTTCCTTCCTAAAAGTTTACAAATGTTTTCCAAAATATTCGTTTTTCTCCAAAAACTAAGTTTTACAATATTGCAAGCTTTAATGACTAAGACGACGACTATGGCTCCATGATGAAAAATGATGATTCTATGATTAAAGGTTCCAAGTCTATGATTCCAGTGCCGAGATGAGAACGTTAAACTATTCTTGAATCCTCGACTCTACTCATGAATAATGTTTTCCTTTAAAGATTCTAAGTATACGAACGATGCCTTATGGTCCTGTTTTATGCTTCCTCATGATATTGCTCTCCACTAATAGTCTCGCCTTATATTAATCATCCCTTCAAGGTGAGATAAGCGCCCTTAATTACTCTATAATATAATCGGAGGTTCCCGACCTTACGTCACTCCGATGGATACATGATTTTCTTGGGCTCTCCTGCATGCTTATATAATATATGTATATGAAAACTGTACTTGTACATGGGGGTGGGGAGGTAGGGATACTTGGGAATTGGGAAGGAAGCTATGTTTCATCCACCCGGGTCAGCGTTTATCATCCCGGACGCGGGATGCCCGGACGCGGGATTTATGGGCGAGCCGATGTATTCGGTGCTATGTGGGCGAGCCGACACTATTCGGTGCTATGATATACTATGCTATGCTATGATACTATGATATACTATGCTATGCTATGATACTATGATATACTATGCTATGCTATGATACTACGATATACTATGCTATGCTATGATATACTATGATATGACATAAATTCTATTTTCTATGTCTATGAAAAGAAATGTTCTTTTTCTAAAAAGGAAAAACAAGCATGCATGATATCCGCCCCGAAAGGGTGTTCCTATGCACACAAGTTACATTCTTATCTCAGTATATATCCATGACCCCACGATATTGTTACTTATAATCTATGCTCTTGTTTATGTTATTTTCTATGTCTTACATACTCGACACTATTCGTACCGACGTCCCTTTCTTGTGGACGCCGCGTTTCATGCCGCGTTGTGTCGACAGATAAAAGATTTGATCCCCTAGAGTTCCCCGCAGAAGATTTTTTTGCAGCGCTCCAACAGACGGAGCCCCAGCTTCTTTGGTACTACTTTTGTGTATATATTCTACCGGCAAAGTTATTCCCGCCCTTCCTATGTATATGTGTACTATGTTTAGAGGCTCGTAGACAGATATGTACAGTAGCTATTTGTACTCCTGATTGTCCCCGTCGCTGTATAGTATGATCGCAAAGCTTATTAGCCTATGCTCATAATTATGCTGTTTATGTTAATGCTAGTCAAAAAAAAAACGGTGTAGTTCATACGTGTAATAAGAGTCAGCGGGTTCGCTCGGCTCCGAATATGGGGTCGGGTGCCCATCACACCCTAGTAAGATCGGGGTGTGACAGCTAGTCAAAATAGAAATAAATGGGAATTATCTTCCCTTAGAGGCATGGGAAGACTTCCCACACTTGACCAAGGGCAACAACATAGATTAAAACAACCTAGAAGACTACCCACACTTGGACCAATGCAAGTCAACATAGATTAAAACAACAATTAAATATTTATTCTAGAAACTAATATTTGGGCTAATTATGGGCTGCTGGAAACTTCTTCTTTTGGGCTGATTTGGGCCTCATTTCATCTCACTGACTTTAATTGGCCTCCAAATAGGCGTAAGACTTGAGGAAAAATCTGAATAGGGCCGGAGGTCTCGCCATCACAAGACAATTTTTTTTAATTGCTAATTGGAAGCCCGTTGATCTTGACATAACATTTCTTTGTCCTTCAATGGAATTGAGCTTCCATGGCTGCTATCATTCTCCCCTTTCTTAAAATAAGATCTCCTCGAATCTTTGTGGTGACCTTATTTGCTATTTAATGCATTTCGAGCCTTCATGGTTGCTATCATTCTTCCTCTCTTAAAGATGATTCTCGTCCATGAATCTTGATATTTTCCTGCAACCAACATGATAATCACAATAAGTAGAAAAACACAACAACCACTTGGTATGAGTAACACAAGGTAGTGACCATGCAACCATTTAATCCACTTATTATTTTTATGCACAAACACTCCTTTTAAATGTCCAAGTATAACATCGCCCATCAGAAAATGTAATCACCAACACAAGCACTAAAAACACAATTCATAAGCTCTTTAAACCGCAGGGTCATTAGCTAGACCAAAAGCGTATGAATACAAGGAAAACATACCATATTTGGCTCTTGCTAAATAATTTAACCTCACCATTAGATATACCATAATCAAGATATGGATCAAAAGTAATTTCCTCAAGAAGTGGCTTGGAATAAACCTGCAAAAAAGGATCGACGAAACAAGATAAAACATGTTGTGAAATTAGCAATATGTGAGCACTTATCCTTTTCCACACTTCGAGCGACTATATCCCGCATTTAGCTCAACTTCCTTAATATCTAAGACACCAAAAGCTTCATGTGTCTCATTATCTTCATTGGGAATTTCACCATCTTTTCTTCCTTCATTGGTATCCCAAAGTGGACAAAAATAAACTGCAAACTCTTCTTTATTATCATCCCACAATGGGTTATCACACAATTTAAAACCTTGACTAATGAGATTAGTCATATCCCCTTCCATTGCTACAACTAAAAGACTACTAGCATAGTGCACATTAGACATGAATGAGTTCTCATCAACAAATGCATCACTAGAGTCAAATAAAGAATGACCTAAACAAGCGAGCATAACTCTCATCCATAGGGAGAAACAATGATTCAAAAAAGAATT
>NW_026718712.1:0-13509 GCF_029784015.1 Lycium ferocissimum | reverse complement strand
TGTATGGCCTTGTAGTCGGGCCTTCGAATGAATTCCTTCAAGGGCTCGATCGGGTAATCCGAAACCCCAAATGTTTGACATACCGTCGATGGAACCTAATTGCCCCGACTGTAAATTTGAGGGCCTGTATACTTCTGAATTCATGGGCTGAGAGTTTGTATACAGTTCCATGACAAAGTCAATATTTACCAGCTCCAGCTTCTCGAAGACGTAACTTCAACCCATGGTTCTAGTTTGATTGTATATGTCCTTGAAATTTCGTTTCAGAGGGAATTTTTTCACGCCTCGCTCATTAATATAGCCCTCTGAGAGGTCGAAGTTGTTGTTCCATTCCCACTCTTCCCCGACAAACTAGGGACTAGGCCTCAAAAGTGGAGCACTGGGAATGGGGCTTGTCGGATTCTTGCCCACACTGATTTGGTTCTCTTTTTGGTTTGTGGGGGGCTTTTCTCCCGGCCTCTCTTTGTGCCATGGGAGGAGGATGCGACTGCCTTGCCATTTGATTTACCCATATTCCTGCTAAACGAAGTATCCAAACATTAACTAACAGTTCATAACCAAAGAGGGTCGTTGACAACCCCACACTTAGTTTTATTACATTTACTTGCGTTTGGTTTACTTCAGAATTCAACTTCGGGTAACAACCATGCGAAAGTTTTTACATATGACTCAATCGGGGTGTGAACCACCCCACATTTACTTTAAACTATGCTACAAAATAGAAAACAAAGAAGTTATCCTCTCTAAGTCTATCCTATAAAAGTGAAAAAAAAAACTAATTGGGGGACAAGGGTTGGTGGAATTCACATCGTGCCCATATTCAAATTTTTACGAATACTCATAAAGTTTTTGGTTCAAATTTGTAACGACCAACTATGTCGTTTTAGTGATTTTACCCATTCTTGCCTAAACAAGCTTTGCCTTAGCTTTAGCTTGGCATTTTTGACATGCGGGGATGGGTGGTACGGTTATCGAGACAATCAGATTAGTATCGGAGTGAAAATCCTAAGTTTTGAGTTCTTAAGTGGTGATTTTGAGAAAACCTCGACCAATAGTTGACTTTTGGATAAACGCGTCCGGAATCGAATTTTGATAGTTTTGTTAGGTTTGGAAAGTGATTTTTGACTTGGTACTATAGTTGGTTCGTGTAACAACCCGATATTTTTCAAGTGAATTTTAGAGTTACTTCCTTAATTATATCTTACTAATTTTTAACGAGTATCGAGGCGGGTGTTGATTATATCCATATAACATGTATGTATTTATATATTTAGTGTTGAAGCTATTATTTATATGATATAATATTACATAGTAAATTAGTTAAGAGTAAATTAGTGGGCCAAGCCCACTACTTCAGCAACTGATCACGTTTTTAGCCTTTTAGGTGAAAGTGGAGGCAAAGAAAAATGATTATTTTATTCCTAATCTAAAAAGAAAAAAAAAAACAAGAGAAAGAAAGGAATCAACAAAGAGAGCAGTTCGTCGTTTGGCAAAGCAGAGCTATCATCGTGTAAATTTTCTTGAATAATAAAGAAGGCATCCAGGTATAATGCTAATTTTCATAAGGGTAGCTATGTTCGAAAAAATGGGTTGAAAGGGCTAACTTTGTTTTTGTTATAGAAGTGGAATCTTCTTACTGTACAATCATTGGGTTAATTATTTAGGTAATGATTGGTGTCATTATTATATCATGGCAATCACAAGTTTTCAATTTTGGAGAAATAGTTATGTAGATGCAAAGTGAGTTCCACCCGAACGGTTTCGGCCTTCTCACGCTATGGAATTAGTTATGTTTACTTATTGTTATGGATTCTTGGAAAGTTAATGTTAATTAAATTGTTATGTTTATTGAATTGGGGTAGACCATGATGTGAGATATAAATATTTTAGCTTTTTAAAAGAATCATGGAATCAAGGTATAGAATGTTGAGATTTAGTTCTAAACCTAAAGTTATAGGATTAGTTTCTCTAGATTGATTTGGACCATTTATTTATGGTATTGAATAGATTGAGGCTATTGGAGATTGGTTGAATGAAATTGGACACTTCAAGACAGGTTGCGTTCCGATTATAAGGCAAGTGAGGCTTAAACTCTTATTTTACTTACTTTTCATAAAAAGCATATGGTTTGTGTTGTATGTATGCATTTAAACCATTTAGTTCGTGTGAGTGGGCAAGCATGATCTAAATTGGATAATTTCCAAGTTTCTAAAGTAATGACCGTATGAGTTCTGTCACACCCTTAATCCGATAGGGTGTGATGGGCACCCGACCCTTACCTAGGGCCGAGCGAACCCGCAGACTTTCGTAATACACATAATCATACTGGGCCCGCAAAACGCGTCAAAATGCAAAAGGGAAATTTTCAAAGAACATCATACTTTTCGTCTTTTTCAAATCAAATAAAATCTGTAGTCGTAACGAATCTGTAACATAATGCGTACTGATATATCGGCTTACATAGCCGATTACAAAACAAATCTGCAGCATAATGCATAATAATACATCGGCACACGCAGCTCGCTCACAAAACCGACATATCACACACCGACACCGTTCGCAAAGCCTCTAACTTAACTCCGGATACCATACAAAAGTACTCGACTCGGCGGCGCTCGGAGGAAATGGAGCTCGCCAATCCAAATGAAACATCTTCTCGCTAACATCATCTCTCATCTCGTGGGTACCGCGCGGCATGAAACGCGACCCCGAAAAAAAAGGGGTCGATACGGAATATGTACCGAGTATGCAAAGCCGAAAATACGAAAGCGAAATCATAACCGAAGTAAGTAGTACCGAAAAATAGTGCAATACGCGTAACCCACAAGACTTACTTTTAAAACTTAATTCGTGCATATCCATATCATATCCGAATCATCAGGGGACTTAGAAACATGAGTAAACAATCATCATACCATCATGTCATCATATATCATATCAGACTTCGTGTCACATCGTATTTCGGAATACATATCATACCTCAGAATACCCCTCATACTTCAGAATACACATCAGACTTCAGAATACACACATATAATATATAACGTGTCCCGGCCCTCCAGTGAGGGACTCGGTGAACAGAATCATCATATTATCACATATCACATACCACATATACACACACACCGTGGTCAAGTATCCAGCGGTCAATATCACACATACCGCGGTCAAGTATCCAGCGGTCAATATCACACATACCGCGGTCAAGTATCCAGCGGTCAATATCACACATACACATACACATACCGCGGCCAGGAACCCAGCGGTAATATCACATATACGCATACCGCGGCCAGGAACCCAGCGGTAATATCACATATACACGTACATCAGCGGCCGGGAACCCGGCGGTAACATCACACACACACACACCGCGCCAGGGAACCCGGCGGCGGAAATAGGCAATGTAACAACGAACGCACGAACCGAATCGTGAGTAACCAAATACGATTTAAAACATTTTCAAAGACTTAATAGGTTAATCAAAACGAACCATCGTTTATAAGCCACAACGATAGTCAAATCGCATTTTCCTCCCGAACGTCACTCGGGACATATCAAACCGAACCGAAATCATAGTCACGTATCAAAATCACATACGTAAAAATCCTTATTTCAGACTCAACAGATAAATAAGTAATAATACTCGGGGGTCGGAAAGATAGTCATATTGAATTCTTTTCAAAAAGTCGTCAGAAGTACATAAAGGAAAGTCGCGGGACCCACGAACGGGTGTCGACCCGAGCCGGGCCCGCCTATGGAAAACATAGTCGTCATACATCATGGAATCATTTTTGAGCATATCAAGACCATCCGGTTCCGTTTGTGAAAGTTACGGACGTTCGTAGTTTTCGAATCGTTTAGGAACAAAACTCTTTTTTTTAAAAAAAAAAAACCAACTTTTATGCAACTTTTGAAATTTAGTCATACAAAAGATATAAGATCCTTTCGGAACAAACCGTATACATAGCATTTCAAATCCAATCATATAAAGGACATACGGATCATAGCTTGATCATATTAAGGATGCCAACATCACAAAGCAAATACGAATCATAAACATGTTCGGATCTTTCGAATAGAATTACCCCCAAGGCTCATAACATATCATACCTTACTCATATCTAAGACATGCCAAAAGAAGGAAAGGTAAGCCTTACATACCTTGGCCGCTCCTTAAGCTACTCCAAACTCGAGCCTCGGCTCTCCAAAGTCTACACGACATCAATGAATATCAACCATTAGCTATAAGTATTTAGGAAATTCAATTCCAAACCATTACCCAGTTCTACAGAAAATTGGGCAGCACCTCCCCTGTAACTACAACACCCCGAGAATTTAACTCGGCCAATCTGTCAACAACAATACCAACAACCATTCAAGAATACTTTAAATAATTCACACAACATTCCAAATGGCCAAACCAACATACTACGTCGCCGAAACTTTCCAATTTCCATAGGGACGACATCAACACATTTCCTCCTTCCAAATTCATAAACTACATCGACAATCCACGCATTAATAACATTATCGTCACAAATTCAAGAAACTATAATAAAGTCACATTAAGCTTCAAATCCGCCCACACAGTTTCTAGCTTCAACTTGGATTATTAACCTTCATTTTACGTCATAAAATTCATAACGACGACGACCAAAATACTAAATAACATTAGTTCATTTCTTGCATATCAACCAGCCCACACGGCCATTCCTCAACATACATCATTCCATGAGTTTCATTCATTTTCTACACCTTACAACAACACACAAACATGTTGAATACAATTAATTAAGCACTCCCTCTACACAACACATATCACACGGCCACACATTATATTCCAAGGTCCATAATTTTCATCCCATTTCTACACACTACAACAACATATAAACATGCTAATTACCATTAATTCATTATTCCAACACAACAATACACACACGGTCCAACACCCATCCACACGGCTCAAACCCAACATCCATATTTTCATGATTTTTGTTCATTTCCACATATTATAACCTCCATAAACCATTTATAACATATAAAAACAAAATCAAACCTTACCTTTTCCTCTTCTCTTCACAACTTGGCTAGGGTTTGCAATTGCATGAACAAAGGCTCTACTTACTTCAACAATCATCCCATGTTAATAAGGACCTTCTAAGGAGTTGAAACACATGAAGAAAATAATTTTTGAAGAAGAATTTTTGGTCTTCCCTTTTTCCCTCTCATAGCCGAATGGCCTTACCTTGGCTTCTCCAAGGTTCTTGATTTTTCTATAAGGTGAAGATGATGAGCATGACTTAATTAGTCATCTTATCATACTTATATAATTCATCCACATGGCCCTATGGCCCACACACACACATGGCCACATATGTCCATTTTCATGAATTAATAAGTTTCCAAAATTTCACTTTTAGCCCTTAATTTTCATGAAATGCTTAACTTTCCATAATTCACTTTTGACCCCAAATTTTCCTTATTCCAAATTTACCCTTAACACTCCATACCAATAAAAGATAAATATGCAACTTGTGCATTAACACAAATCAACAAAACCGAAAATTAAAAGTCTTGTCCATGACTCGTCGCAACCAACTTAGAATATTCCAACGTACAAAGTACGAGGTATAACAAGTTCTTTAGTGTAATTTCGCTTAAATAGATACTATTTATATAAATGTAAAGTTTAGAAGTGGTATTGATTGGATGTATGTTCCACTTATCATATCTTCAGAGGGGCATACTTCCACAGGTCCCATTGATGTTCGGTGAGAGATAGATGCTAGAATTTTAAGTAACCCGGGTAAGATGGGGGTAAATAATGCCCTCTCCGGAAGACAGGGTAAGACATAGACAAATACGTACTATGTCTCGTGAGCATAGATTCAGATTCAGTGTAGTGCGTCTATTGCTTGTCCGGGTAAGATGGGGGTAAATAATGCCCTCTCCGGAAGACGGGGTAAGACATAGACAAATACGTACTATGTCCCGTGAGCATACATTCCGATTCAGTGTATTTCATGTATTGCTCATCCGGGTAAGATGGGGGTAAACAATGCCCTCTCCGGAAAACGGGGTAAGACATAGATAAATACGTACTATGTCCCGTGAGCATAGATTCAGATTTAGAGTATTTCATGTTTTGCTTGTTTCTGCTTCATGATTTCAGCTTTAGCTTCGGTGTTTGTATATATTTAATATACTTGTACTGTGTAATTGCTTTTATGCATTATCAGAGATTTCAAAGACTTGCCCCCGAGGTAAGCCGAGAGTGTCGATGATCTTGCATCTTTTAGACTCACGCTTGTTGATGTTGTATGTGTGCGTGTGTGTTAACAAGTGACCGATAGCCGATACTTGATTCATTCTAGCTTCGTTCATCCCAAGCCCGCTCGAGGTGAGCCATCATTAGATCATGGCGGCCTCTTCTTCTTTAGTTGACTTAGTAGTATTCCGAGCTACGTCTCGTACTTTTATATTCAGACTAGTAGTTCTATGAATTAGACATTTTATGGGGTTTATGGGCAAGACTTAGTATTTGTATTTCGCTTCCGCACTTTTCTTTATATTATGAGAATTTGCGTATTATTCATTTTATTCGTTAATTTTTGCATGATTAGCTTAGAGGGTTCGCCTTATGGGTAGAAGCTCGTCAGGTGCCCTGTCACGGCCTGAGTGTCAGATTTGGGTCGTGACAGTTCGGGTCTTTGACACCTAATTTTTGACCTCCCGTAATTTATTTTAATCACTCAGAGTCCTTGAATAATAAATAAAATGAGCTATTCACCTTAAAGGGTTTAAATAATTTTTATAAATTGTTCAGATCAATATTTTACTCCTTTAAATTGATGAAAAGTTTTTTCATGACATCACAAATTTATTTAGAAATTAATTGGTACTTTTTATGACATTTATGAGATGCTTGTTAGATTTAATCAAAGAAAAAAAAGAGAGGCATTTTGTTTAAAAAATAATGATCATTTATTTAATTGTTTAAATTGTCAAAAATCAAAATTAGTAAATGCTTTATTCCCTTGAATTCAAGGAGTTTGAGTAATTTAGATAATTAACCATTTCATCCCTTAATCCCTAATTTTGTATAAATGTAATTTGTCAAAATTATTTATAATTATCTATAAATGTTTTAATTAATCAATTAGGTGGACATTATTGCAAATTGATTATTTTGTTATGGCCACAATTAATTTAACCAATTCATGGTTTAAGGAAATTGGGGTCATTTTTGTAAAATTAGCCTCACCTTAATTGAAATGACCAAATTGATTGGCTCAATTTAATTAAGGTCATTAATGCAGTTTAATGTTAAAATCAGCTAATTAGGCAAAATATGGCCATAATTAAAATAATCAGTTGGATTAGAATCAATTAGGGCCATATTCGCAAAATTAAGCCCATTTACACAGTTGGCCATTTTAAAATTGTTTTAATAGGTTAATTATGCCCTAATTTGTTTATAATTGGAATATTATTACCAATAATCAATTTTTAATTTTTATTTGTTTATTACATTATCTATTTTACTCTATATATACCCGTGTATACAGTAGGTATACATATATACGTATACACTATATAAAAGAGGCCAGCCTAATTAAAAAAAAAAAAAAAAGACTTGGACCAAGTCCAGCCCAAACGGACTAGGACCTGGCGCAAGCTTATCCCCGCATTAGCTTAAGGGGTAAACCTTTTTTTCTCTTATTCATTTTCATTCCAAATGACCCCTATATCCTTCCCTTTCTCTCTCTTCCTCTTTCTCGCAAACCCTAAGGCCGCCGCCTGCTTTATCCTTCTCTCTCGTCCTAAAAAATGGCAAATTTGCAGAACAAACTTGAAATGCACATCTTTACAGCATTATTTACGTGCAAAAATTAATTTAAGGCCGTTTCTACCTAGATCTTTCCAAAATCGATAATGAACCCTTTTTCTTTTGCTTTTCTTTGAAATTATTTATTCAAAGTTGATTATTGCTGTCTAATTTGGTTGTATTGTGTTCATTTTGCTCGATTTCCATTGGTTGGGGGTGAATGGTTTGGATCGAGTCGAATAAGGCTCATATCTGGCCATTCATTTATTGTTAAGTCATTTTAAGCCATAGATTTGCTTTACAAGGTTATTTTCTGGGAAAAGAACAGTTGTCCCACATCGATGTTTTGAGGGTTTGAATAATTTTTGGAGTTCTATAAATAGAACCCCACCCTCACCATGAAAGGAGGTCGGAAAAAATTGGGAAAAAATAAAAAGAGGCTAGAAATTTCAAATTCAAGCCTCTTAGTATAAAAAATTTAAGACTTTGACTTCGGTTGAGCTTTTTCTTAGTTCTAAAAATTCGTTTCTTTCTTGTTTTTGAGTCTGGTGTGGCTGAGTGTGGTTTTGGAAGCACAAAATGCTTTCAATTTCAATCTTGACCACGACTGCACTTTATAACATTTTTTTTTAAAATCTTTTTTGCTTATTTTTGTTATTTTTTCAGTAGTTTATTATGTGATAGTGGTCTGTTTGATGTTAGTAATGCTTGTTCTAAGTGATGCTTAAGGTTCATTAGATGTTTGGAAATAGAGATTACTTCCTTATTTTCAAAAAGTACATGCTTAACCTTAATATTGGCTGTTAATATGGACTGAATGAGTCTAGATAATTTATTGATGCTGTTCCATAGATAGGAATGTACAGATTGTTGTATGTTTTATGAGATGCTAAAGTTCCTAGTTGGTTGCTCATCTTTCAAACATGATAAAATATGGTTATGTGTAATGATAGTAACTTTAGTGAACTTTTAGACTAATACTAATCCTATTTGAATGTAAGAGATGGCTAAGGTACTGTGATGATCCATCTTGAGTAATTTAAGGTATTTGCTAAATTTTTTTTGATGAGACTATGTATATCTGGAGTCTTCGATCTGTTTTTTTTTTTCTATGTCTGCATACTTTGTTTATGGCATGGTTAGTGGTATAAGCCAATGGTTAGGATAAATAAAGGATCATGATTGGATTAAAATTAAGCCTAAAGAGTCTAGGCATACTTATCTGAGTCTTATGAAGTGGTCAAAGCACTAGAACATGATTGAATGAGGTTTAATTGCATTCGAATAGGCCTAAGTATACCTAAGTTCGTTTAAATATGCCTGTATTGGTTTAAAAAATAACCTTGACTAGTTGTGTCTTGTATACTGATGGTAAATATGAGACAATAACACTTTAGAATTTGATATAGAAGTTCTAAAATGAAGTTTGACATTAAAGTTCATTTATTTGTAATTTGTTCCCAAGTGGTCCACTAGAGGCCAGTGTAGGCTTATAAAGTTGTAAAATCATTTAAAATGAATCAGGACACCTAGATACAACTAGGATGATTGTGTGTCATGGTTGCTTATTTAAGCAGAGTCTAGTATTGACTTTCATGTTATCAGACCCTCCCTGTCACACCCTAACTTATTAGGGCGTGATGGGCACCCGACCCTTACTTAGGGCCGAGCGAACCGCTGACTCTCGTGATACTCATAATCTTACTAGACTCTTAAATCATGAAAAGAATGCATAATGAAAACTTTTCAAAGAACCACATGCTTTTCATCTTTCTCAAATCAAATAAAACTCGTAATCATATGAAACCCGTAATGTAATGCATAATAATACATCGCGCCACGTAGCCGCTTACAAAACTGACATATTACATATGTGACTCTGTCTGCAAAGTCTCTAACATAGAACGTGATGCCACAACATGAATACTCTGACTCGGCAGCACTCCGGAGGAAATGGAGCTCGCCAATCCAGCGGGAATATCCTCTGCTAACGTCCTCTACTCATCTGTAGGTACCTGCGTGGCATGAAACGCGGCCGAAGAAAAGAGGTCGCATGCATATGTACCGAGTATGTAAAGCATGAAATACAGAAAGGATCGTGGTCGAACTGAGGATTACAGACACAAGTGTAATAATCAGACAAATCATAACTTGCCTTTTGAAACATGTATCATGCATATACATAACGTGTCCCGGCCCTCTAGTGAGGGGCTCGGTAAGTAAAATCATATCATTATCATGTCATCATATAATCATATATATATATACCGTACCCGGCCCTCTAGTGAGGGACTCGGTGAATAGAATCATCATATGCCATCCTGGCCGCCATCCCCATATCATCACATCATCACATCATCATGTCATCACATCATATCATATATATATATATATATATATATACCGTACCCGGCCATCTAGTGAGGGACTCGGTGAACAATGCAATGAAACTGTGCACGAATACGTACCCGGCTCGGGACTCGGTGAAAGACATATTGAGGTTGGCACGAGCAGAGTAGTGAGAAATCATATGCACATAAATCATCATTACAGACTCAATGGATAAGTAAGTAGTCGACGCTCGAGAGTTAAAACGGTAATCGTGTTAAGGTCTTTCAAAAAAAAGTCGTTAGGACTATACAAAGGAAAATCTCGGGACCACGGATACGTATCAATCCAATCCGGGCCCGCCCATGAAAGTTAAAATCATTATCCGTTATAGGATCATTTGCGAACCTATCAAGGCAACGTTCCGTCTAAGAAAGTTACGGACACTTTTCAACATAAGACTCCTTTTGGAACAAAACTTCTTTGTACAACATTTGTAATCCAATCATACAAAAGACGTAAGGACCATATAGTCCGACTACACTAAGATCACAAATATTAAGAAGTAAATAAGAATCATATACATGCCTACTGACCTTAAGAATGGAGTTACCTCGAGGCTCGATCATAGCCTACTTACAACTAAGACTGCCAAAAGAAGGAAAGGTTAGGCTTTACATACCTCGTCCACTTCCTAAGCTAATCCAAACTTAAGTCCCGGCTTTTCAAGATCTACAATAACGTCGTTAGACACCAAACATTAGTCATAAGCACTTAGGAATCCGATTCCAAGTTAGCACTTTATCTACGTAAATTTGGGCAAAGATTTCCCCTATAAATTCAACAACCGAGAATTCAACTCGGCCAAATCATCAACAACAATACCAACAACCATACTAACAACATCAACGAGTAATTCAAACGCATTCTAACATTAGTAATTCTTTCCATATGATTCGACGACATTCCATTACATTCAATTCAACTACATACATTCAAGCCAACATCAACGTTCACACATTCAAGTACTAATCCGGAACCATTCAAACAAGTTTCAAGAACGTTTCAAACAATCCGCACAATATTCCAACAACCTAACCATTATACTACCTCACCCGAAACTTCCCAATTCCAATAGGAACAACAACAACACATTCCTTTCTTTCAAATTCATCAACTACACCAACAATCCACACTTTAGCAACATTATCTTCATAAATACAAGAAACTATATTTAATTCACATTAGCTTCCAAAACAAATTTTCCACACACGATTTTATCTTCAACTTAATTCATTAAACCTTTATTTACATCATAGAATCCAGAACACAATAACCAAAAATACTAAATAAAATTTAGTTCATTCCTTGTCACAAAACAGCCCATACTCACGGCTCAACATTAACATACAAAGTTTCATGAATTTCATCTATTTCTACACACTATTCCTCCGTTCTAATCCGTTAAAAACTCGAATAAACTTGTTAACAATGAAAAGGAACCTTAATCTTACCTTAAGTATGCAGCCACCACGTCCACCCTCTTCTTCTTGGTTTATTTTTAGCTCAAATTGAAGGCAACGCGACGTACGACACTTTTCTCTTCATAGGCTTCTAATTGAAAAAGCGGATTTTGGTCAAAATTAGTTTTTCTCTCTAGGCTCTCTCTCTCTCTCTTTTCTCCAGAATTTTCTGGGTGTTTTGGAATGAAAAATGAGGAGAAAAGGCTGATATTTCATTTAAAAAGGTGTGGGTAATGGGCCCGACCCGTTGTCGGGGCTCCTCGGGTAGAAACCGACCTTTCTACCTTAAAACGTCCATATCTCTTTATCCCGATGTCTTCTGTAAACTTACGACCTATGGTTGAAAAGCTATTTCAATTATCTATAACTTTCATTCTGGGAGTTTTCCCAAATTCCAAACTCATAATACCGTTTGGCCCCTCGAAGTCGATCACCCGAAGACGTTTTCTTAAATCGCCTTTTCGAGGGCTTACACTCATTTTTAGCTTATGGGTCCTTCTTAGGACTTGCTCAACTTCACATGTACCACCCCTATATCTCTTCATATGTCCTTTATAAAATCCCCGACATGTGGGTCCCACCTTAACACACGGCCACTTTGGCCTTTTCATGAAATTTTTATTTCAACTTCTAGCCCCTAATTTCCCTTAATATTCCATACCAATAAAATTCATAAGAAACTTTTGCATTAAAATAAAATCGGAGGTCAAAAGTCTCAACCTCTTATCCCGAACTAGTCTTGTCCTTAACTTATCATGGTTAGCTCGGATTATCTCAACGTACAAAATACGGGATATAACACTACCCTTTTATCTCTGGTTTACGCTTGAGTCTTCAAAGGGGTCTAATGAGGTTAAAAGGGTTATTGAGTCCTAATATGCTCTTGACTGCTAAAAATGATTAATCAACTAGTGGAAAGGAGCTATTTGAGTCTAAGTATTGGTGTTCAGTCTAAACTTCAGCTTATAATGATTAAGATGTTCAAATCTTTTCAAAGTGGTAATGTCTAAAAGGAATTCAAAATAGTTTGCATAGTTGAGACCCTAGACTGGATTGACTGAAATTTGATTTAAAGGCAGTGTCAAACTAGTCTTGATAGCTGCCACTAGGCATAAGGATAAGGTATGGAGTTGAGGTTGCCTGAGGAGAGTAAAAGATGAGCTTAGGCATAAACTGGAGGTGATGACCAGTGGGGCGTTTGTTCCCTTTTTACTGAAAGCAAGACACAGGAAAGGGATGGGGAGGTGATGACCTCACCCTACCCCTCGTTTCTCTTGGGACTCCGAGGTCTCTTTTTTTTCTCCTAAACCTTTTCCCCATAACCGGATCTGGCCGCAGGTCTTAATTAGTCAAGTAGTTTACCATTCCTTTTGGGAAGGGGGGGGGGGATTTTTGAGATTTTATGCTAATAAAACCAAGTTAAAACAAAGTGTGAGGGTCTGTCATTTTCTCTGCCATAATTAAAGGGATTAAAAACTGTTGCATTGATTAAGTTCTGAGAGTAAGTTATTGTCAGGACCTAGATCCATGTTTCAGAGTTCAAACTTGCTTGCTTCATGATTGTTTAAGAATGAACATGTTCAATAAAACCTGTATGGTATGTTTGACCTGTCTGTGTTGTGTACTAGACATAGTTTAAATCTAGGAAGAGGACATTTTAGTTAATATAAGATTTGTGGCAATCCTTACCCTTGAACTTGCACTGTTGCATTTAGACATTAATGTGCATTGTAGTTGTAATTGATTGAAAAGGCAAAGTTGTACTGCTTAATAAGGTTTGTCTATATATCGTCGTGTTTGAAGTCCTATCATGTTTAGAACTATGGG
>NW_026718711.1:0-12585 GCF_029784015.1 Lycium ferocissimum | reverse complement strand
GATTCTTCCTTACTTATTCTAGTGTCGAATGAGTTTTCTTGTGATAACTTGTTGAAATACGATTCTTTCTCTGTGATGAGCCATAATTCTTCAAGTATTGGTGATTGTGAGCTTAAAAAGGTGTTTGATACTAATGATGAGTATATACATGATTACTATGACAGTAGTGATCAAATACTATTTGTTGAACATATCCATGATTCCTTGTTTGAGAATTTGAGCAATTATGTCACGACCCAACCAGAGGGCCATGATGGGTACCCGGAGCTAGCCTACCGAGTACCTCAAGATATACATCTCATAGTCATATCTGAGTGGGCCACAAAGGTAACTCATAAATATCACATCTGGAAGGGGCACATGCCCAAAAGATATATATATATATATATATATATATATATATATATATATATATATATATATATATATATGAATGTACATTATGTGCTATATATACGAGTCGACATGGCTGACAAAGGATATATAAAAAACATAGACAAAGAAGGTCATAAAACATCAAGTTGTAACATCTATCTACGAGCCCTTACATAAAATACATAACGTAGTAAAGATAGGACAGGACCCCGCCATGCCTATATATATACAAAAGAATCATACCACTATGAACTGCAGCCTCGGAACAATAGAGTGCTCCTGGACTGTAACATCCCGTAAATCCGAGTGAGGTATAAATGTGAAATAATTGGGGTTTCGACGTCATTTTAACCTTTTGGATCCCTTTGGGATGGATAATGGTGTTAAATAATTTTTTCGGGGTCAAATGAGATAAGGAAGTTCATTAAAAATCCTGAAATTCATCTAAGTCTGAGATAGTTTCAGTTATGACCAGTTTTCGGGTATTTTAAATACCTTTCCAACCATATATTATGGAGGTCAAAAGAAGGTCTGTACAAAAATTTATGACCGATGTACTGAAGTTGTATAAAATGAAAACCCCGATTCTTGTAGGATTAGGTTTTAAAGCCCAAGCCTTTATAATAACCTATAAATACAACCCAAAAATGTCCAAGGAGAGGGTTTTTCCACCAGAGCCATATATCATCTCTCTAAGGTGAGTTTTTTACTCAAATCCCTAAGTTAATTACCTTAACAAATCACTAGATTAACACCAAATCATTACATGAAATCGCTAGATTGTGGAAACTTCATTCAAGGTCAAATATGGGATGAAGCTTTGGGATTTCTTCAAAAAGGTAACACCCTCACACGTTTATGGATATATGGAATTATTATTATGTTTTAGAAATGGGATAGTTGGTAGAATCATGAAATAGGATTGATTTAGATGCACTTTGTTAAAAACAAAACCCTAGTATTTTTGCTGTAGAATTTCCTCTGACCAGCCATATTAAATTGATGTTTCCCGCTTATCTAACCGTTGGATCGAGCCCAAATTTTAACTGAGTGGTTCCAACATATAGGTATTAAATGTGAACGGTGAAGATTGGATTTTGAGGTCTGTAGCTGTGCATTTCCAGCTATGAACAGTAGCTGCAAATTTGGTGAATATCTATAGTTTACTGGTCATACAAACCTCAATTAGATGTAGAATGATTCTTTGAAGCATGGAGCTTACGTTTGGAATATTTTAACGGGATTTAAGGTATGTCTCTTTTAAAATCATTTTTGACTATAAAGGTGATTTGTATATCTCTCTTTTGAAAACTTATTCTGAATGAAAATCACTTTTTGAAACTATTGTTGGAAGTATAAATTTTATTCAAGATTCTTTAATGAATGAAAGGAAAAGTAATCTTTTCATGTTTCTTGAACGCTAATTCATGTCTAAATGGTGGTTAATGTGTGTGAGGGGGCAAACCCACATTAAACCTAGATTGTAACAATCCTTATATATTTATAAGATATTATGAATGTTTTCCTCTATGAGAGATGCTTAATAATGATGGTTAAGAGTTGGTAATGACATTCTCATTGATGAATTGGGACATGGAAATCTTTTGTAAAAACGTTAAACGTTTTCAAAACATTGATTGGAATGACTTATTCTTTCGATATGGCATAATGAACTTTAATGTTATTGATGGTGTGACTACTTTGAGACAAATTGTGAATTGGCTTCCATACCATGGACTTTGTTGTTGTCTTTGCCTTGCTATTCGGGAGGAAGAGTAGCCACTATGGATCCTAGTGTATTAATTGCCTTTCCATTCGGGGGGAAGAGTGGCCACTTTTGGGTTGGCTACCTAGGGTGTATTAATTGTCTTGGTATTCGGGAGGAAGAGTAGCCACTGTGAATCCATATTCTGTTGTATTGCACTGTGTGCCTTGCTATTCAGGAGGAAGAGTAGCCACCGTGAATCCATATTTCGGTGTATTGCGCAGTGTTGTTGATATTGAGTTGGGCCTATATGGGCGATTGTGATATCCATCTTTATTATGGAACTAGTATTTATGCCTGATTGATTTAAAGCATAATTGAAACTGGGATTTTGAAATGGCTTTATAAACTGTTTAACAAATAATATTAAGAATCATAAAGTGGAATGACTATTTTTATACTATCTTTTCATAACTAATTTCTTTATGTATTATTATATTTTATTTTTATATTACTTGTTGTCCCCGAGGCACTCACTGAGAACGAAAGTACTCAGGCATACCATTGTTGTTTTTTATGGTATATAAGGTAACAGAGAAGAGACGGTTCGTGATACCCTCGACGCCTAGGAGAACTTGCTGCTACTGTTGATTTGGTGAGCCCACATCCTTGTTCGTGGGATACTTCCTGTTTCATTTATTATTCTAGATTTTCGGGCTGCGTCCCGAAGTTAGATGATTGTTGTGTCTCTTAGAAGCTCCATGGATAGTTGCCAGAATTATAGGTAGATTGTCAAAGTCTCGTATGACATAATGAGTGTTTGCCATGTTTATGACTATTTACTTATATTAGACTTCCGCTGATTTTATTCCTTAATTGTGATCCTCATATATGCAGTTACTTTAACTTATAACTTAGTTTAATTTAATAAGGAAAGATTATTAAAAAGGAACTTGATGTTACATTTATTTTATAATCTGTTGGAGGCGGCTATTGAACCTGGCGGGTTCAAGTGTTATTATTGTGTCGTTTAGGTTCTTCCGATGTTGTTCATGACGTCGGATGCCGATCACGTCTAGGGTGGGTTTTGGGGCGTGGCATGGACCAACGCTGAAGGGGCAGCCTAAGGATCTATACCGTCTCCCAGTCTACCTGCGGGCATGAACGCAACATCCACAAACAAAACGACATCAGTACGGACAAAGTACTGACTATGTAAGGCATGAGAGTAATATAAGAGGGACATAAGAAAACTATAATGTAAGTGAATGCAACCTGTATGTATGAACTGTCCCTGACAAGAATCATGTATATAATTTCTATACATCTGGACTGCTTCTGAAAGCTGATAATATGCCTAAATACGGTGCATGCATGCATGAGGTCATACTACATATATGCGTATATAACTCCTGTCAAGCCTCTGTAGGCATCCCATCATATCGTATCGGCTGGCATCATCATCATCAATATCATCATCATCATCGTATCATCATATAACCAGCTGATTAGGTGGTAATGCGTATATAACACCGTCACCTTTCCCATACCCCATACATATATATACATAATACATAATATACGCGTATATAGCTCCTGATGGGTCTCCGGTCTGTATATGCATATATGTATATATCTATAAGTACAATGCAGTGCATAAAACATGATAGGAGTACAAGTGACTCTAAAGACCAAACTGGATCTTAGCAATTTTTTTCTGAAGCTAACACTTTGGATCTTGAATCAAATGGATTATTCCTAACTCTAAGAGTCGAGTCATTATGGATTTGTGTACATGTACGTTCGATCTACAAAGATCATGCCAAAAATAAATAAGGGGATAGGCTTACATACCTCATCATCTCCTTACTAATCAACGCCTATCTTCTCGAGTTTGCAAATCTACGTTCAAGAGGATTCATACTAAGGTCAAGCCGTTGAGACTCTCATAAGGTCAACTAAACTAATATTTGAGCTAATGAAAATCGGACAACATTTCTTTTATATCTTTTAATTCCACAAATCCTCCAAACAATACCCAAATATCAACAACAATGTCAACAATTCCATAGTTAAGAGATTATAGACAATTTATACTTAAATCAATCCAAAACTTGCTTCCAAATTCCATTCATAATCAATAACTACAACACTATACCATAATTTCCTTCACTTTTATGACTTATTAACCTCCAAATCAACTTAATATGAGTAATAAAAGGAAGAGCATACCCTATTCTTGAAGAAATTCACTCACACAATCTTCTTTTTAAACCAAATCCACCACAGCTTCAATTAAAAGAAAGGACCATCATCTTCCATAAACTAGCTTAGGGTTTTAAAGCTTGATTTCAACTTGAATTAGCTTAGGATGATTAGGAATGGTTGGGAGAGCTTAGAAAGTCTAGAAGGGTCTAATTTTTTGGGTGGAAATAACGACCGAAGTCGTGGCCCCTTTTAATTTACAAAAGAAGGAAATTTTCCACCGCCTGTAATTCGATGGCAAGGTCGACGGTCCGTCTACCATTCAGCTGTTCATCGACTTGCAACCATCGAATGGAGACAGCCTATGATTCTAAGAGGGTTGTTCGACGGTGCAAATTGATGATCCGTCGACTATTCGACGGTTTATCGAAATGGGCAGTCGAATTGCCCTGTTGTCACACGCAGTTTCTTTTGGTTCATTCAACCTCCAATCTTCTTGATACTTGTTGAACATAACATAAACTCCCATATACGTAGAATAATCATGTAGAATATCTTATGACCTTGACAAAACTTTAATTTCTAGCTCCACATCAGCTATCTTACGGCTAAACTAACGTATAAAATATGGGGTGTAACATCTTCCCCCCCCCCTCCCCCCCCCCCCCTAGAAATATTCGTCCTCGAATGTTAAATTCTTAGGGGTTTTTCAAAAATTTTGACAGAGTCTTCCTTGTAACTATACCACTACAATCCTATCACAACAACCCAAAATATCCAACGCCTAACAAGGCCAAAATAAATAATAGCAATAATGGCCTCACACGACCAGAAATCACAAAAAGAAAGCATCACGCACCTGAATACAATGGTGTCTCTGTCTGAATCTCCTCTGGGGGTGGAAACAAATGCAGGTACCTGGATCTCATATCTTCTTCAGCTTCCCAAGTCATTTCCTCAATATTCCTGTTCCTCCAAAGGATCTTAACTGACGCTATATCTTTATTTCTCAATCTTCGAACTTGTCTATCTAGAATGGCAATGGGAACCTCTTCATATGATCGCTGCTCAGTAACCTGAACATCATCTATAGGTACCACCCTGGAAGGATCTCCAATGCACTTATGAAGCATTGATACATGGAAGAATGGATGGACTGATTCCAAATCTGGAGGCAAATCTAACTCATAGGCCACTTGGCCCACCCGACGTACAATACTGTAAGGTCCAATATATCGAGGACTGAGCTCACCCTTTTTACCAAATCTCATGACTCCTTTCATGGGTGACACTTTCAAGAATACCCAGTCATCAATCTGGAATTCTAAATCTCGTTGGCTGTTATCTGCATATGACTTCTGACGACTCAGGGCTGCCAATAATCGATCCTGAATAAGTTTGATAATCTCCACCGCTTGTTGGAGCAAGTCTAGTCCTACTAACATTGTCTCCCCTACTTTGAACTATCCAATTGGTGATCTACATCTCCGCCAAGATAGAGCTTCCTACGGGGACATCTGGATACTGGAATGATAACTATTATTATATGCAAACTCGATAATTGGAAAATAATTATCCCAGCTACCTCTGAAGTCTAACACACATGCCCTTAACATATCTTCGAGGGTCTGAATAGTACGCTCAACTTGTCCGTCTGTCTGGGGATGAAATACTGTACTAAGGTTCACCTGAGTCCCCAAACTCTTCTGAAAAGACCTCCAAAAAGTTGTTGTAAACTATGCATCTCTGTCGGAGATAATAGATACTGGAACACCGTGGAGTCGGACTATTTCCTTTATATAAAGCTTCGCGTAATCCTCGGCTGAGTAAATAGTCCTGACTGGCAGAAAATGGGCTGATTTAGTAAGCCTATCAACAATCACTCATATGGAATCATACTTACGCTAGGAACGAGGCAAGCCTGTAATAAAATTCATATTAATTGCCTTCCATTTCCATATTGGAATATCCATAGCTTGCAATAACCCACCAGGTTTCTGATGTTCAACAATCACCTGTTGGCAGTTAGGACACTAGGCCACAAACTCTGCTATGTCCTTTTTCATTCCATCCCACCAATATAACTCTCTAATGTCATGATACATCCTCGTCATTCTAGGGTGAATAGAATAACAAGAGTAGTGAGTCTCCCCCATAATCTGCTGACGAAGTCCTGCAACATTTGGAGCACAACATTTGGAGCACATAGTCTACCTCGGTATCTAAGAACTCCATCCATAAAAATCTCGAATGGTGACTTTTTCTTTCGAGGAGCTGCGTCTCTATAATGAACTAACATGGGATCCTCATACTGACGCTCCTTCACTTCAGCTGCTAAAGATGAAACTGCCATATCATGAATAGTAATCCCCATATCGCCCGAGTCCAACAATCGAACTCCTAGACTAGCTAACTGTTGAAGCCCATGAACAATTTCCCTCTTCTCTGGCTGGACATCACATAAGCTACCCATGGATTTGCGGCTAAGAGCATCGGCCACTACGTTCGCCTTTCCCGGATGGTATAAGATACTAACATCATAATCTTTTAATAACTCTAACCATCGCCTCTGCCATAAATTCAACTCCCTCTACTTGAAAATATATTGGAGACTCTTATGGTCTATATAAATATCCACATAAACACCATATCCACATAAACACCATACAAATAATGCCTTCACATTTTCAATGCATGTATCACCGCGGCTAACTCTAGATCATGTGTTGGATAGTTCTTTCCGTGATTCCGTAACTGCCTTGAAGCGTAAGCAATAACTTTACCATGCTGCATCAATACACAACCTAGCCCAACACCTGAGGCATCACAATAAATAACATAGCTCTCGGATCCTTCTGGATATGTCAGAATCGGGGCAGAAGTCAATCTGTTCTTCAACTCTTGGAAATTACACTCACAAGCATTTGTCCACTGGAACTTAGCTGATTTCTGAGTCAGCTTTGTCAGGGGTACAGAAATAGAAGAAAAACCTTCTACAAACCTCCGGTAATAGCCTGCCAAACCCAGGAAACTACGAACCTTCGTGGGTGTTGTGGGTCTCGGCCAAGTCTTCATAGCTTCAATCTTCTGTGTATCTACCCGAATACTATTAGCTGAAATAATGTGCCCCAGAAAAGTAACAGAATTCAACCAGATCTCACATTTGAAGAACTTTGCATACAACTTCCGATCTTAGAGAACTTTAAGGAAAGCACGTAAATGATGCATGCTCCGCTTCTGATCGAGAGTATACAAGAATATCATCAATAAAGACAATCATGAAAGATCTAGGAAAAGCCTGAATACACTATTTATTAAATCCATGAATACCGCTGGTACATTAGTCAACCCGAACGACATTACTCGAATTTAGAAATGACCATATCTGGTTCTGAAAGCTGTCTTTGGGATATCTTTCTCTCTGACCCTCATCTGGTGGTACCCTGATCTCAGATCTATTTTCGAAAACCATTTAGCACCCTGTAATTGATCAAATAAATCATCAATTCTCGGAAGTGGATATTTGTTCTTTATTATCACCTTATTCAGCTGCCTATAGTCAATGCACATGCATAACGAGCCCTCTTTCTTTCTTACAAACGACACAGGAACTCCCACAGCGATGAACTAGGCCTGATAAAGCCTTTTTCAAGCAAATCCTTTAATCGGTCCTTCAAGTCTCTTAATTCTGCCGGTTCCATTCTATAAGGAGGAATAGATATTGGCTTAGTATCTGGTAATACATCGATAGAGAAGTCAATATCTCGATCTGGTGGAAGACCTAGAAGCTCATCCGAAAATACATCTAGAAACTTGTTAACTACTGGAACAGATTAAAGAGTCGTGGCTTCGCTTATGTATCCTGAACCTTGACTAAATGATAAATACAACCTTCAGCAATCATTTTTCTTGCCTTGAGATAGGAAATGAAACTACCTTTTGGTGACGCTGTACTACCCTTCCATTCCAGAACTAGTTCTCCCAAAAACTGACATCGAACCATCTTCGTTCTACAATCAACATTAGCATAACAAGAAGCTAACCAATCTTTGCCCATAATTACATCAAAGTCGATCATATCTAACTCAATCAAATCCTCCATAGTATGACAGTCACAAACTATAACCCCACAATTTCTATATACTCGTCTAGCTATCACTGGATCACCAACGGGTGTAGACACCTCAAAAGGTTTGATTGACTCGGGTTTTACCCCAAATTGATCCGCAACAAAAGGAGTAATATACGACAATATAGAGCCTGGATCAATCAATGCACATACATCATGGGAGGACACTGACAATATATATGTCACAACATCAGGTGAAGACTCGAGACCCTGTCGACCCGCCAATGCATAGACGCAGTTCTGAGGACCGCTCGAACTGGGTGCTCCCCCTCTACCTCTACCGCGATACGCTGGAGTCCGAAAAGTTTACCCAGGAGGGTGCACGGATGATAAAGAGACAGCTGCAGACCCTGTCAATTGGACTACACCTCCACCGCCTCTCAAACGACACTGACCTACTGTTACGCCTCAAAACATTTTGTGTCATTTGCGTAGTGAGTAAACAAATGTAAGCTTGAAAAGGTCATGGAGCCCTTATAAGGTTAAGGAATACTCTTAACAAGTGTTAAGAAAGTATCTAAAAGCTCCGGGATCAAGCAAATCGAAGAAAATAAGTTTTGTCAAAAAATTTGGGAAAATTTGGAAGAATTTTGGATAGAAATTTTGGGTCAAATTTATAGAGGTATATCTTTTAGCATATGAAGAGTTTTGAAGTAAAATAAAAGCCTAAAATGAAGTTCGGGAAGTCTAGTTTCCAACGTAACAAACCACGCGTCAATCCAACATCGAAATCAAACGTTATAAGCATTTTAAGTCAGACTGCCAAAGAAAGGATTAACTCTGCTCGAACGAGCCTGAAGGTGGTGTGAACGCGCAGAGGAGCAAGGGATAACTCAGTGCGAATGCACCCCAAGGTGGCGCGAACGCGTTGAGCAAATTGCAAGCCGACTCTCGAACTTTATAAAAGGGGGTTTGCCCCCTCATTTTTCATCCAAACACCCTTAAACCTCTCCAAAACTTTCTGGAACTTTCCCCCAACTTCCGTTCATAAAATTTTAACGCGAATCAAGTGTAATCTCCAGATTTAGGTTCGGACAGCGTATAGTTGTGACTATAATATCATATTGCGGGGAATCTTGGCTTGAAATCGAGGTGAATATTGAAGATATTGTGGTTCAAAGGGGAGCAAGGTATGAATCTTTCCTTATTGATATTTATTTAGGTTTAATTACGGAGGTAGAGCTATTAAATGATCGTATAACGAATTTTTTGGCTAAGAAATTGGATAAAAATCGTGTGAGATATTTTATGGAATATTTGTGTATTGTTGATGATATGGTTAGTGTTAGTGTTGTTGTTGTGATTGGTAATTGGTAATTGGTATTGTGATTTCGGGCTAGGGATATAAATAGGGGAGATGCTGCCCGAATTTTGGCAGATTCTAAAGGGGTTTAATTTGAAGGCTTAAAACAAGTATATGATGATAGGCCTAATAATAGCATGGATGGTTTTATATGTAGATTATGAGACCGGAAGTAGGTTGGAAAGTTGAGAAGTGAACTTCCAGATATGTTAAGGCTAGTCCCTTTCTTTCTAAAGGCATGATTCCTTTCTTATGAACATATATATTTTCCATAACATCCTTATTCTCAAAAGCTAAAAGTTCATGATTCTCAAGGTTCCTCTATTGCTAAAGATAAGTATGTTTCATGATGATAATGATGATGATTCCATTTTTGGAGATTCCAAAGCTTATAGATTTGATGCTATTACGATATTATCGAGCTTATTTCATGATTTCCTTGATTTTATCCATTGTTGTTGATCTCACCTCATAATACTTGTTCCTTCGAGGTGAGACACAGCGGCGATGATAATTCCATTCCTAATGCTATCCAAGTTAATCGTTCTTGATTCTCCCATGACACTATTGGTCTCATCCAACAATAATTGATCCTTTAAGGAAAGATATAGTGATAATGATAATGATGATGATGATGTGTTGTTATTTATGTACTCTTATATATGTATATATATAGTCATGTGTGACTTCGAGCCTATGTGGCCGGGTACGAGATGTATTGCACACCGAGCCTATGCGGCTAAGTATGAGATATATTACATGCGCACCACTGCAGTTGGGTACGGATGATACCGAGCCTTACTATGGCCGGGTACGAATATTACCGAACCTTACTATGGTCGGGGTACGGAGATTACCAAGTCTATATGGCCGGGTACGGTACTGTATTGTATTGTATTGTATGATATTGTATAGGTAGGTATGTGGATGTATGAAATGTTTCTCCTAGAGAAGGGTAAGTAAGTACAACGAATGTCTTAAGAGGTATCATAAGGTATAAACAATTCTTTTATCTTACGCTATTCTTCATGCTTTTATCATATTACTATTCATGCCTTACATACTCAGTACATTGTTCGTACTGACGTCCTTTCTTGTGGACACTGCGTTCATGCTTGCAGGTAAGCAGCGAGACGGATCGCACTTAGGTGATCCGTCGGCGATCGCACCGCGCTCCATTTGTTTTGAGCTACGCGTCTATTGGTATTATTCTTTTGTATATAAACTTAGACATGGTGGCGTCCTGTCCCATCCTTATGAATTCACGTATTCTATATAGAGGCTCGTAAACAGATGAACGTAGCTAGACATTCCATACTGCTGTCTAATATTTTAGTAGCCTTGTCGACTTGTGATGATGGGCGTAATTGTTGATGATTATATAGAAATGTGCTGCTATCTTGTGACATATGCCCTTATTGATTATGATACCCATAAGTTATCTTTGTGGTCCACCTAGAAATGATTATGAGATGTATGTTTAGAGGTGGTCGGTAGGTTAGCTCTGGGTGCCCGTCATGGCCCTCTGGTTGGGTCGTGAAAAAATTAGTATCAGAGTAGTTCGTCCTAGGGTATGTCTACGAGCCGTCTCCGGTAGAGTCCTGTTTATGGGTTTGAAGTGCGCCATACTTATAACCAGGAGGCTGTGAGGCATTTAGGAATGATTAACCTACCTTTCTCATCTTAGATCGTGCGATAGAGCTATGTTATCAGGATCCTTTTTTTCCTAATCGTGTGTTATGATTTCAGCAATTCGTTTGAAGAGGAAAGCTACAGGGGCCCAGAAGGGAAAGACGGTGGCTATAAGAAGGACTGAATGGGAGCCACCGACAAAGATAGAAGAGGGTGAGTCTCATAACGAGGTTTCATCTCGGACCTCTCCTACTCCACCCCTATCAGAGGAGCATGAAGGGGCCACTTCCGCCCATGAGACTCCCCTCCTTCGCTAGATGGGGCCGCCACGGATGAGAGAGGCTATTCGAGCTCTGTCGACCCGGTAGTCACCGCTCAGTGCCCAACGGCAAGGTGCAGGCCTGTTATATCCCGCATTTTGTACGTCGGAATATTTTGAGACAATCGCGGGAAGTTAAGGGCAAGGCCATTCTTCGATCTTGTTTGAATGCGCAAGTCGCTTATAAATATTATTCTCATGGAAATTTAAGGGCAAACTTGGAATTGGAAACTTTTATATGACTTGTTGGAAAATTGAAGGTGGGCTATGGCCCACATGAGTGCATGGCACATGTGATTAAAGAATGACTAGGGTAATGCATGGAATTCATCTTTTACTATTAGAAAAGAATTCAAGAAACTTGGAAGGAAAGAAAAGGAAAAAATCTAGAAATTTGAAGAAAGTTGGAGAAAGAAAAAGAAGGCAAAAAAATTAGCAAGAGGCACATGATAAGTCATGTGCCTATAACTATATATATATATATGTATGAGTGAGGAAGACATGAGGCTTGTTCATTATTTTGCAAGCCAAGAGAATTCAAGAGAAAGGAAGAAAAAAGAGAGAGAGAGTCTCTCGGCCAAGGGCTGGCCGAGAGTGGTGCCTCTCCTTTTGTTCATGGAAAAATTATTTCTCCTCTAGTTTGTGACTAAATGGAAGGTCCTCTACGACGTGGAGTGGTTGATGAAACAAGAAAACCATTCGTTCTTGAAAAGAGAACCTTGGCCGAGAGAGGTGGAAGTGAAGACAAGTGAAAGAAGGTAAGGTTCTATTCTCCTTTACATGTTTTATGGATGCTTGGATGTGTTATAATGCATGAAATGAATGAAACTCATGGAATTATAAAAGTGGAAGGGCAGCCGGTAGGTGTAGTGTGTGTGTGTTATGTTGGAGTAAGGAATTAATCATGTTCAACATGT
>NW_026718710.1:0-13236 GCF_029784015.1 Lycium ferocissimum | reverse complement strand
CGGGGGCGGGGTGGCAGAGAGACTAAGGGGCACCGAGAGTTCAGGCCGGTTTCCTACCCCCGCATCGACCGGGGGGGGGCCACCCCCCCCGGAGCCAAGTCCTGGGGCCGCCCCACCTCCCCCCCGGGTACCGAGGACAGACGGAGGGAGGCCACATTGCGACGACGATAAAGGGCGGTGACGGGGCGCCGCGGGACGCGGGCGAGAGGCGACGCATGATGACAGACGCGACACCGAGGGTTCGCGATTTCGACATGTAACCCCCCAGTTTTTCGTCTAAGCTCGACGAGGACCCCCGTGATTTCATTCGCATGAGACGTCATTGGGATTGGTCGGGGCTTCGGAGACCGAGTCCGTTGAGTTAGCCTCGCACGAGCGACGGGATATTGCTCTTAATCGGGTATGAGTCACGGGAGCTATCCGGGGGTGAGGGTGCTTCCCGCCCACGTGGGATGAGTTTACGGCCGCCTTTCTCCGTCACTTTACGCCGGAGTTGCGGAGGGCGAGGGTCGATAGATTTTTGTAGATACGACAGTAGGCGGAGTGTCCGTGAGTATAACTTGAGTTCGATTCTCCGGCCCGATATGCACTCGCTATAGTGGCGGATATGGCCGACCGAATGCATCGATATGTGTGATAGGGTTGGACAAACTACTTGATTGATAGCCGCATGACGATGGCGTCACGGACCGATATGGACATCGCCCGGTTGCGGTGCGCACGCCCGTGGGACGGAAGACCGGCATCGAGCGGTCGTCCGTGAGAGATCGTGATAGGAGGCCGCCCAAGAGAGCTAGATCAGCGGGGTATTTTGGAGATTCCCGAGGCGGGCGTGCCCTCGCATCGCACGGTGGATATTTCCCGCCGCCGTGCCGCCGGGATACACCGTTAGTAGGGCGATTTGATGGCGTAGGACCGTCCGGGCGGACCCAGTTCCGTGGCCTTAGGTCCTCGTGCAAGCGGAGGTTCAGTCCGACGAGACCACCTAGACCTCCGTGCCCCCACCGTGGGAGGTCTCACCCGGATAGTGTTTCCGTGCCCGGCGCTGCGACCAGGGCCGTCGGCCATCCGATGAGAGATTGCCCGGTCGGCTGGTTTGGGCGGTGCGGCGCGGCACGGTCAATTGCCGGTTCATCTTCTTCTTAGCTATGCGCCCTATGGGTCAGGGTGTGCCGGCACCAGTAGGCCGTGGCAGAGGTCGCGGCGGAGTCCCCAGTTCCGGCGGTCCTTCGAACCGCATATACTGTTATATCCCGCATTTTGTGCGTTCGGATGATTCAAGACAATTGCGGGAGGGCGACGAGCAAGGCCCTATTTTTATTTTGTTAAGCATATGAATGGCTTGTGAAGCATTTAGAAGCGAAATTACTAAGAAAGGTCAAGGGCATAAAGGAGAATTCGCGATACGTTTCGTGGAATTATGGAAGAAGACGAGGGGCAAATTTGGAATTTGGAAAATAAGTTTTCATGGATTGCATGACAAAAAAAAAAAGTGGGCTTGTGTTGGGATGGGCCAAGTTGGCCGTCCACTTCACTCCATGGGCCAAGCCCATGTTGAATTAAAATTTATGGGAATTAAAAGGAGACTAAGTCTTCTAAATTATCCCAAAACTCTCTAGAAATTTCAAGATGATAAGAACAAGAGAAAGAAGGAGAAAATAGACAAGGCCATTCGGCCCCTTGAGAAAGAAAGAAACCGAGAGGAAAAAGAAGAGAAAGAGAAGGAGAGAAAGCTTGCAACTTGTTCCTCCTAGCTAAACAATTCATTAAAAGGTTCTTGGCAAGTTGAAGAGGTTGTTGGAGCAAGAATAACTCATATTCACATAAGTTGGAAATCTCTAACCAAGTGAAGAATTGAAGAAAAGGTAAGGTTTGGCTCTTCTTGCATGTTATGGATAATTTTGCATGTGTAGTATGCTAAAGTGGATGAAATTCATGGAGGAAAGGAATATTGCATGTAGCCGTGACCCTTAGGGGGCAATCCGTGTGTGTGTGTGCATGTGTTGTGTGTTATGTTGTGTTGTGTTGTATGTTGGTTATTGTTGTTAAGTGTAGAAACTATGGGATTCATGAAGATGGAAGTATGGCCGTGTATGATATATATATATATATGCGTGTGTTGTGGGTTGTGTGTTGCATGGAAAGGGATGGAAATTCAAAAAGAATATGCATATATAGGTGTTGGCCGTGAGTTGTGTATCACATGTTGTGGCCGTGTAGTGCATATGGCATGTATAGCCGTGCATATGTGTTGAACTATGAAGAAATGGTGAGTAAGTTTTATTTAGTATGTTGATTGTTGTGTTGTGAATTGCATGTTCCAAATAGAAGCTTAATGAGTTAGTAAAGTTGTAGAAGTTGGAGACTCGAGATTGAAGTACTTGAATTGAATATAATGTTCTTGCATGTATGGAAGGTAATGAGACTTGTATGATATCGTTGGTATATGAATTATTAGTTTGTTATTGTTTTCATTGGAGTTGGAAGGTTTTGATGGAAGTAGTATCTTGATTAAGTTGTTAGAATGTATCTTGGATTGAAATTGGAAATTGTCAATATGGTTGCGATATTATGATTGATAGTTTGGCCGGGTTGAATTCCCGGATTGTTGTTGATGAGAATTGGCTAAGATGATTTTGGGGAATGATGTATTTACAGAGGAAGTGCTGCCGGAATTCCGGTAGACAAGTGTCACTTTGAGCTTCTACTTCTAGACACTTGAACTAACATTTGGTAAACATGACCAATTTGTAGATTTCGGCGAAGTTGGAGCTTGAATTTGGAGTGCCATAAGGAGCGAAACGAGGTATGTAAGGCTTCACTCTTCTTTCTATGGCATGTCTTAGACGTACTAAGTCGACTACGTGTCCCGAGGACCATTCTTTTTCTCGGAATCTAAGATTGAAAATAGTTACTATTCACTCGGAATTGAATTAGAACTTGCATAAAATGTTGGAAAAACCTCTTGGACATCAGTAACCTACACAAATAGGACTCGATCACCCTAAGACCCTCCCAAGTGACGCCATGAACTGTAGTATACGTAAAATTGATATGCCGCCTCATTTGACTCGAGGTGGGCCCGCTATTCCCGAATTCTTTCCTATTGTCCCCATTGACTTATTTTCATTCTATAGTTAAGAAAAGTTTTTGGGTTATTATTTTAGCTACTAAATCATGGTTGTTTTAACTAATCCCTCGATTTCAAAACATGATTTTCCTTCTTAAAAAGTTTACAAATGTTTTCCAAAATATTCGTTTTTCTCCAAAAACTAAGTTCTACAATATTGCAAGCCTTAATGACTAAGACGACGACTATGACTCTATGATGAAAAAAAATGATGATTCTATGATCAAAGGTTCCAAGTCTATGATTCCAGTGCCGAGATGAGAACGTTGAACTATTTCTTGAATCCTCGGCTCTACTCATGAATAGTGTTTTCCTTCAAGGATTCTAAGTACACGAACGATGCCCTATGATCCTATGTTATACTTTCTCATGATATTGCTCTCCACTTATAGTCTCGCCTTATGTTAATCATCCCTTCAAGGTGAGACAAGCGCCCTTAATTACTCTATAATATAATCGGAGGTTCTCGACCTTACGTCACTCCGATGGATACACGATCTTCTTGGGCTCCCCTGCATGCTATGATGTATATATATATGTCTATGTATAAAAATGTATTTGGGGAAAGGGGAAAAAGAGAGCGAG
The DNA here is from genome assembly GCF_029784015.1 of Lycium ferocissimum. Lineage (NCBI taxonomy): Eukaryota > Viridiplantae > Streptophyta > Magnoliopsida > Solanales > Solanaceae > Lycium > Lycium ferocissimum. Next base: position 9,521 of record NW_026718710.1, on the reverse strand, counting down.
CGCTATGAGCGGGGTTACTCACGGTGCATGTATCCGTACTTGACTTGATATCATCCCGGACGCGGGATGCCGGACGCGGAATTATACTATGTGGGCAGGCCGATATATTCGGTACTATGATATACTATGCTATGCTATGATACTATGATATACTATGCTATGCTATGATACTATGATATACTATGCTATGCCATGATACTATGATATACTATATTATGCTATGATACATTATGATACGATATAAATTCTACTTTCTATGCCTATGAAAAGAAATGTTCTGTTTTCAAAAAGGAAAAACAAGCATGCATGATATCCGGCCTGAAAAGGGCGTTCCTATGCACAGGTTACATCCTTATCTCAGTATATATATCCATGACCCCTCGATATTGTTACTTATAATCTATGCTCTTGTTTATGTTATTTTCTATGTCTTACATACTCGGTACACTATTTGTACTGACGCCCCTTCATGTGGGCGCTGTTCATGCCGCGCGGAGTCGACGGATAGCCGGAGTTGATCCCTAGGAGTTCTCTCGGCGGCATTTTTGCCGCTCCGGTTGTTTCGGAGCCCGGTTCCTTGGTACTACTTTTGTGTACACATTCGGGCCGGCAAAGCTCGGCCTTCCTATGTATATGTATACTATGTTTAGAGGCTCGTAAGACGTATATGTACGTAGCTATTTGTATTCCCGATTGTCCCGCCGAATACAAGATGATAGTAAAGCTTATTAGCCTATGTCCATGATTGTGCTATTCATGTTATGCTAGTTGAAAAGAAAAAAAAATGGCGTAGTTCATATGTGCAATAAGAGTCAGCGGGTTCGCTCGGCTCCGATTATGGGGTCGGGTGCCCATCACACCCTAGTAGGATCGGGGTGTGACATATACTCTTTGGCAGGTAGGCGGGATCCAGAGGCGGCACCGAACGCGGATACAGGTATATGAGCCTTTATTGAAATGTTCTTATGTATGTGTATTTGTTGTATGAATGTTGTTTGATAGCGGCGAGTAGGGATCCGAAAGCCGATAATTAGGTATTTGCAAATAACGCCGATCAAGGTATGCCTGTTGCCATAGGGAATTTGGGTATCTGGAATGGGAAGTAGGCATGTCCGTAGGTGAGAAGTTAGTGTCGAGGGTTGGAAAGGGATAGAATAGTAAGTGTGTTATGAGAGCGTTTGGAAATATGTTAGAACTTCAATTTACTCCAGATTATGTGACGAAAGTCATGTGATGAGGTGGACGCGATTATCTTTTGGGGGTAAAGCATCGTATTTCATCGGAGTTCCGAGGTTAAGCGTGCTGGGGTGAGAGCAAATTCAGGATGGGTGACCCCCTGGGAAGTTTTCCGGAGATCTTGTAAGTTCAGATGTAAGTGGCAAATGAGAAGCTAAGATTGCAGCATAATGTGTGATTGGAAAGTTGAAAGACGAAATCTAAGCCAAGGAACGGTAGAAGAGTTCGAATTAAAGTTAAGGAGATGACTTGAGAAACTGGCAATGAGATAAAGAAGGAGAGAAAGAATATGATTGGCAGGTACGACTATGTGTTTTGGTAATAACAGGAATTCACCCCGAGATCCTCATACGACCTTATAAGATTAGTTGAACATTCGAGGACGAATGTTCTAAAGGGGGGAAGGATGTTATATCCCGTATTTGGAACGTCGGGACGAGTCGGGTTAACTATGATAAGTTAAGGTCAGGACCATTCCGGGATGCGAAGTCGAGACGTGTGACCTCCGATTTTATCGTAAGACCTAAGTGTGTATGAGGTTATTGGTATGGGAACATCAAAGAAACTTTGGGACCAAAGATGGAATAATGAGAAGTTGCTAATTATTGAAAAAAAGGAGGGAGTAAAACAAGGCCATGTGGCCGGCCACCTTTGAAGTGGGCCATGGCCACATGGTTGGCGATTATTTGTAATAAAGGATGACTAAGGGACCATTTTATTATCATCTTCATCACCTAGAAAAATCAAGAACCTTGGAGAGCAAAAACCATCAACCATTCGGCCAAGAGCCTCCAAAATCAAGACCAAGATTAAGCCATCCCAAAATTATTTCTTCTAAGCCAATCTACTAATTGGAGGGTGCTTGATAACGTGGAGTTGTCGTTTCAAGCGTTGGACTACTCGTTTTCATCCTTGGTCAACTTTAGACAAATTGAGAAGTTGTGAAGGAAGGTAAATTCTAATCTTGTTTTATAAGTTATGGAAGGTTTATGTGTGTTGTTGTATGTTAATATGGATGAAATTCATGGAAATTTGGTATTTGAAGTTGAGGTGTGTATGGTAGTTGGCAGTGCATGTGTGTGTTATGTTAAAAGTGGTGCATGAGTTCTATGTAGCATGTTTGGTTATTGTAGAGTGTTGAAATGAATGAAAAATCATGATATATATATATGGGTGTGTTGGCCGAATATGGCCTCTTACGTGTGTCAAGAAATGAATTAGTTTTCTTGGAATTTTGGTTGTTGTTGTCATGTGGATTTTGTGTTGGAAATGAGAGGTTGATGATTTAAGTTGGTATTGTAAGTGTTATGGGCTGTTTTGGAAGATTTTGTGTATTTAGTGTAATTTTATTTTTATGGAAATGACATGGTTAGGGTATGGATTGTTGGAGCAAATCATGATTTGAAATCGAGGAATGTGTTAGAGTTGAGGTTCTCGGGTTTGGGGACAATTTCGGGTGGATTGGAGCATTTGTTGGATTGTTGGAAATATTGTGTGAATTGTTTGAAGAGTTCTTGAATATTGTTTGAATGGTTTTGGATTGGTAATTGAATATGTGTTAGTTTGATTGCATGTTGGTTTGTATGTATGTAGTTGTAGTAAGCATAATTAGAATGTTGTTGGAATGTGTGGAGAAGAATTTTTGATGTTCGAATGTGTTTCGAATTGATTGTGGATATTGTGGGAATGATTGTTGGTGTTGTTGTGTTGTTGAATTTGGCCGAGTTGAATTCTCGGGGTTGGTCTATTTTCAGGGGAAGTGCTGCCCAAATTTCCATAGAATTATGTGTTAGTTTGGAAATGAGCTCTTAACTGCTTATGGTTGACGTTGGTATTTATTAATGTTATGTAGATCTTGGAGAATTCGAGATATAAGTTTGATTTGGATTAGCGTTGTGTGCGAGCGAGGTATGTAAAGCTTAACTCTTCTTTCTTTTGGCATGTCTTAGTTGAATATAGGCTACGATACGAGCCTCGAGGAAATTCCATTCTCACAATCCGAGCATGTCTATGATTCGCGTTTGTCTCTTGGTATTCGTACGTTGATGTGAAAAAAAAAATATTGGCTTTGATGTTTTTGGAATAATTGATTTCTCTTAAAATTGCATAAAAGTTTGGTTTTCAAAAGAGCTTTATTCTTATACGATGTTGAAACTACGAACGTTCATAACTTTCGACTAAGGGCTCGGATTGCCTCGATATCATTGTGGGAGGTTGTATGACGTGTGATGAGTATGATTCCCATAGGCGGGCCCGGTTCGGGTCGACACTCGTCCGTGGGTCCCGCGACCTTCCTTTGTACATTTCTGATGACGTTTGAAAGAGTTTGGTACGACGATTTTCCCGATTCCCAAGTATGGTCATTTTACTTACTTTTTGAACCTATGATAACGATTTTATGCATATGGTTACCCACGACTCTGCTCGTGCGTGTTGTTGGTACATCTTTCACCGGTTCCCCGAGCCGGTTATGTTGTCGTGCGCACTATGATATACTCCGGTGTTATGCTGTGTTACGGTTCCCGAGACCTCGCCATAGGGCCGGGTTCCGTTTATGGAGTTATGCTGTGATATGGCTTATGATGTGTTGTGATGATGTGTTACGTTCGGGGTTGTACGGAGATTTGAAACCTTCTGGTGTTATGTTGTGTTATGGCGCCATCGACAGGCGGGCGACCATATTTTCTGTGCCCTATGCATGCTTTCTAGTTTAAAAATAAACATTTGGCATTTTGGAAATGTACTTACTTTCGTACTTACATTTCGAGTGTGACTCGATTTGTTCTTATCGTATTTTTACGCTTTGCATACTCAGTACATATTCCGTACTGACCCCCTTTCTTCGGGGGGCTGCGTTTCATGCCCGCAGGTACAGACGCCCAGTTTGGTGATCCGCCAGTTTAGGAGACCTATCCTGCTGTGTTGGAGCGCTCCTTTTATTCCGGAGCCCATATTTTGGTATATACTCGTTCGTTGCATCTGTATGTATTTGTTCAGGGGTACGGCGGGGCCCTGTCCCGTCATATGAGTCTGTTGGTCTGTATAGAGGTCTGTAGACGTATATGTGGGTTGTGTGCCTACCCTGTACAGATGTGTTCGTATGTTGTACGTTTTGGGCGATCCTGTTCGCCGTGGCAGCCTTGTCGGCTTGCGTATATATATATTTTGGGCTGTTATGCCATTGATAGCCTCGCGGCTTCTATGTATGTGTATGGTTGTGTTTGAGACAGCGTTTGATACTCGTATGTGCATAAGCCAGCTGTGTGTGATCCGGGTTTGATGAGTGTGTTTGGGTGCCCAACTCGGGCACTAGTCACGGCCTACGGGGTTGGGTCGTGACATCGGACTCCACACATTCTCCTTTTATTCCATATCACCACACTTTATCCCTTCTCGTATCTATCCTTGAACTTTCGGCCTAAACAGTTTCATGTTTTATCAATAGCTTCTCTCTCAAGGTTTCCTTTTTTTCACCTCCTTCCGATACTTTGGTCATTTTGTTTTCCATTTACTTACTCACTTTCTTTTCCAAATATCGTTATATTAGAATTTCCAATCTCAACCTATAATAACAAGTTACTTTGCAACACTTGTACCATTTATTCTTACCGTCATTCGAACTTCGGTACCTTTACTCAATTGATGCCCTTCATACCGTAGCTTCAATTGCTAGGACTCACACGCCCACCGATACAATCATTTGTGGGACGTCCTGCACATTCATACGTATGTATATATTCGCTATCAACTAGCCCGCAAAATACTTCCAAATGCCGTTCAAGCCTACCCTAATCCCAAAGCCGTGATGCACTCCCCTGTCTCTCTTCACCCCGCCACCTAGCCTACCTCGTCCTACGCGTCTTCTTATAGTTTCCAACCATTCCATACACTCTAATTTCCCCTTAGGTTACTCTAACCTCTTATTTGTCTCGTATGCCCGAATATGTGGAATTTCTTGTAAACTTCCCAGGGGGTCACCCATCCTAGAATTGCTCCCAACTGAGCACGCTTAACTTCGAAACTTTGGTGGAATTCAGTGCCTTAATACTGATATAATCGCATCTGCTTTCTCATATGGCCTTTATTACATGATTAGGGGCTAGTCGAGGCCTTACAGATTCCAGGACACCCTCGTAACACGTCTTTTCTTTTGTAATTACTATTTTGCCCTTTTCAGTTCCGAATGTTCACCTTCCACCTGTGTGTATGACTACTTTTCTTGTCACCGGGCCTCCGCATTCCCTGAGGGTAGTGATCGCACCTTTATCGTCATGCCAAATCCATAGCCTTTCTTGAAACGTCGCATCTCGCTTATTGTCTGTTTATCGTATTTCCTTTCCGCACTTATTCCTTAGACGTACCCATTCTGGTAGGACCTCCTTTACCATGACTACTATTCAAAATACGTACGTCGCAAATATCGATAACACCTCGCGGAACATACGGCCTTATGACACATTCCGATCATTCGATCTTCCACTTTCAAAGAACAATTACGTTAGGACTTACCTCTATGGCCTTCCATAGCATCACTCGCTTTCTTCTATCGTACGCCTGGCTTATATAGGAAAATCTTATTTCTTATGACTTGGCTCTATCGCACGATCACGGGACGGACGAAAGAAGGTCAACAATTCCTAGATGCCCGCGCATCCTCCTCGTTTATAAATGTGGCCGGCTTCACACCCATAAACGAGACTCCGACACGACTTTGCGACAACCCTTAGACCGACCCTTTCGCTCGATACCACTTTGTCACACCCCGATCCTACTAGGGTGTGATGGGCACCCGACCCCATATTCGGAGCCGAGCGGACCCGCTGACTCTTATTACATACATACTTTCTTTGGATTCTTAGATTAAAAAGAAATAAAACACATAGTAAAACTTTCAAAATCTTTTGTCGTTTCCAATTAAACACAACCTGTAAACATAAGGGCTCTGTAACATAATGTATAATAAAAACACATCGGCTCGTGGAACCATTTTCAAAACCGACACACTAAACCCACGACTAAATCGCAAAGTCTCTAATTTCGAACAAATCGCACAAGCACATATAATCCGACTCGGCAAAGACTCCGGTACAAATGGAGTCTACCAACTCCGCTGGAACGTTTCCTGCCATAGCTCTTACTTGTCTGAGTGTACCTGCGCGGCATGAAATGCAGCGCCCACAAAAAGGGGCGTCAGTACGAGTAATGTACTGAGTATGTAAGGCATGAGTAATATCACGAAATCATAATAGAGAACATAAAACACAACATAAGAGAGTGATATAACCTGTAACTCTATTTGTCTATCATGATAGATATTGTGCACGCTAATTTTACCTTTTGGAGTACTATATAGATACTGCAAGCAAACGGCCCGACCGTGCAGGTGTGTATAACCGCCGACCGTGCGCGCGGTGGACTACCGCCCGACCATATGGTACGGTGTAACGCTTTCGAGGCGTACATGGAATAAAGGAGTAATCAATATCCGAGTGCCCGGGCGGATGCCATGCATGCTAGCTTTAAAAAAAAAACATGTAAATATCCGTAAAGTAAACCGCCCGACCCCGTAGGATCGGTGTATAACCGCCCGTCCATAGGAACGGTGTATAAGCCCGCATCCGTGCCTCCCGCGTCCGGGTATAACCGCCCACCGCAAAGGTGTGTACGCCCGCCGCCCGTCGGACGGCACGTTGTCATAAAATAAATCATATGTAAAAATAAAGCATGCATGAGAGCCCAAATGAAAACTACAACTCTATCGGAGTGACGTAAGGTCGGTAACCTCCGATTACATTATGGATAATCGTGTGATCGTCCCGCTCACCAAAGGAACAATTATAAGGCGAGACTATCAATCAAGGATAACATCACGGGAAAACATAAAAACAGGGTCATGACATATCATTTCATATACTTTGAAACCTTTAAAATAGTCATTATCCAAAAATTAGCTTAACATTTCATATCGTCGTATTCATGGTAAGAACATATCCTTGACATATTCGTCCTAGTCATTTTCTCATATCTAGCATCATCATTGTCATCATAAAATCATAGTCGTTGTTTTGGTCATAAAAACTTTCAAAAATCGTAAAACTTGGATTTTGGAGAAAAATGAATATGTTGGAAAACATTCATAACTTTTAGGAAGGAAATCATGCTTTGAAATCATAACTTCTAACTTTTGAAAAATAAGGACGTTATGGGAGCATTTATAAAATCGCAACGTATGATTCATGCCATAGAAGGAAAAAGGACGAGCCTTAACATGCACCGTGCCGCGCTTACTAGCTACGCTTATCCATCCAAACTTGTTAGTCTACATTCAAGAGAGTTGACATAATCGGTAGACTCATCACTATATACTTATCTCAATCCTTCAAACAAATTCATTTATATCCTGCCGAAATTTCGGCGATCTCCTCCCTTCGTAAATATACCATCCCCGAGAATCTAACTCGGCAAATTTTAATCAACAATAATCCAGGAATTCAACCCGGCCAAACCAACAACAATACTAGCAATTATTCTAGCAACACTTCAATATTCAATTCTATTCTATTCAATTCAATTCAATTAGCATAATGTTCCAACATCTCAATCGACATACTACTTTATCCGAAACCTTCAATTTCACCAACAACCATACATTTCATTATCATTCATATACGTTAACTTCATCAACAACCTTCATTCTACGTCATATAATCCATAACGACAACAATTAGAATATCAAATTACATCAATTTACCACAACTTACCAAATTCTCTACCCTTCGCCACGACACTTCTTACATATTTTCATGCATTTTTCATCCATCTTTACACATTACAATAATGACACAACATGCTATATAAAATTTTATTCATTCTTCTATGCACACAACACATACATACGACCAAACTTGGCATGCACACTTCCACATATTTTCATTCATTTCTTTGGCATTACCATAATAACTAGATTACTAATTAAAATTAATTCCTCACTTCTACACACACTACTATATTCTACCACCCTACTACATCCATATTTTTCCACGAATTTCATCCACTTTCACAAGCTACAACATACATAATCATCCATAACATATAAGAAAAGGATTAAACCTTACCTTTTTTTTTTCTTTTTTTTTTTCCTTGATTCTTCACTTAACTAGAACTTGTAACTTGTATGAATATGTGTTTTTCTTGCTCCACCAACTACACCACCTTGCTAGGGACCTTCCATTTGCTTTAAATGCAAGAAGAAAATGATTTCCATCAACTTTCCATGGCTCATTTTTAAGAGCCATGGCCGAAACCCCTATGCTCTCTCTTATTTTTTTTTTCTTTCTTTCTCCCTAATTGTCTTGAATTAAAAGATGACTTATCATATATATATATATAGAGAGCTACAAGCATGTGAGGGGCACATGCCCTTCTCTCCATATTTTTCTAGAAATTTCATTCTTTTTCCTTGAATTTTTCTTTGAATTGGTCAAAGAAGACTAATTGTCTTCTTAGGCAAACTTTAGTCTATGTGTTTCCATCACATGGCCAATATGCCCTTTTGGAACCTTCATGAACCTTGTGTGAAATTACCGTTTTGCCCCTCGACTTTTCTCAATATTACCATTTTGCCCCTAGCCTTCCACATTATTTCCATTGGCCATTTTGCAAATTTCTCTTTTTACCCATGGCCTTTCCCAATATTTTCATACTACCAATGTTCATAAATAATATTCCTAACAACTCGTACATCAAAATAATTTTTGAAAATGGTCTCGCCTTAACTTTCCCGCACAACACTTGAAATTTCCAAACGTATAAAATACGGGCTATAACAAATGGCCCCACCGCCCGCCCCTGAGGTTTGAGTGCCCGAGCCTCCGCCCAGCGTGGGGGGGAGGATCAGAGGACGCGCCCCATTGGCCGACCGGGGAGGGAGGGGCCGAGGCACGGGAGGAGACGCGGGCCGGGGGGGGCCGAGGGCTGTTTTTTCGACCCGTAATCCGCCCAGTTTTCGTCAAAACCCGGGAGGACCCTCGGAGTTTATCGGAGCGGCGGCCCCGGCTTTTCTGGCTTCCAGACCGATGGAGTTCGCACGGCCGCACGACAAGCAAACCCAATTGGTACGGCGGAGCCGCCAGCAGGGGTCCGCCACCGTATGGGTGAGTTCGGGAGGCCCCTTTGGGCCCTTTTCACCCCTGCATTAACGAGCCTTTCCGCATTTTTTCATTTGAGGGGGGAATGTCCGGAGTACACCCAGTTTTTTGGGTTATACCCTTTCCCAAAAAAAAATT
>NW_026718709.1:0-12853 GCF_029784015.1 Lycium ferocissimum | reverse complement strand
CTTTAATTTCTTGAAATTTCTAGAGAGTTGTGGGAAATAAGATGACTTAGTCATCTTATATTAATTCATGTGATGAATTAATTTGGATGGGCTTAGACCAACCACCATGGCCGGCCACCCCTAGGTTCTTGGGCCTCATTTCCTTTGATTTTTATTGAGCCCAATTAGCTTCCAATCATGTTTTATAATTTCCGAAACTAATTTTCGATATTCCAAATTTACCCTTCGTCTTCCTCCATAGTTCCACGAGGCTTATTTCGAATTTCCCTTTATGCCTTTGACCTTTCTCAATACTTCCGCTTCTAAATACGTCATAAATCATTCATGTGCTTATCAAAATAAAAACGTGGCCTTGCTTGTCATGCTCCCGCGATTGTCTTGAATTATCCGATTGCACTAAATTGCGGGATATAACATACATCATCGTATCATATATATCATCATCGTTAACCCGCGTCCGGGTAACCATCATATGCCGCCCACTAGTGGTGATCATGTCCGGCCTTCTAGACGCGGTGGAATCATAAGCAGCCCGCCTTAGCGGTGACATGTCCGGCCATTTGGGTAGGTGAAATCACAAGCAGCCCGCCTTCGCGGTGACATATCCGACCATTTAGGCACGGTGGAATTGTATCATAGTGAGCACATCATAGACTTATCATTATCATACACCTCATAGACACATCATGACCTTATCATAAGCTTATCGTATCCTTATCATAAACTTAGCATCATCATACATTTATCGTTAAAACATACATTAGAACTTGAAGGCAACTATAGCTATGTCGGGGTGACGTAAGGTCGTGAACCCCCGATTACATTATAGAGTGATCATAACCGTCAAATCTCACCTTGGAGGAACTAATATTTTAAGGTGAGTGTACACCATGAACAACATCAAGGGATCGTAAATAGGATCATTAACTTCATGGACGTCATATCTTGCTTTAGAATCTCTAGGCTTAGACTTATCATCATTATTATCGTATTCATGACATATTTCTCATCTTTATCTCATAAGAAGCTCTATATCAACGTTGAATCATAGTTCCCGGAATGTAAGAAAGTCATGGAGAAGTAGGGAAAATAATATCATAGGAACCATATAAGGACCATTAGCTTCGTAGGAATGTCATATCATGAGCTTTAGGACTTCCAGACTTAGATTCATCATTAGTATTGTCATGCTCGTAACGTATCTCTTTTCTTTATTTTGTATGAAGCTCTTTATAATCCTAGACTCATAATTTCCGATAGGTAGGAAAATCATGGAAAGATAGGAGGATTCATGCCATAGGAGTCATGCCTTAGAAAGAAGGGACTAGCCTTACATACCATTTCGTTTAGCTATTCTATCGCTTGCTTGTTCTCCTTCAACGCTCACGTTGTTACCTTCAAGAGAGTTCGCATTAACATTAGCTAATCGACCACATGAACATGCTTAACTAAAGCTAGGGAAAATTGGGCAGCATTTCCTTTGTTTATACAACTTTCCTCATGTCATATATCAACTCCCAAACATCTACAATAACATTCACAACATCATAGGCAATAATCTTCATTCACTCTACATTATCCACATTTCACAATTTCACTTCAATCCCTCCATAATCATGGTCATGGTTCACTATTACATTTACTCACGTATAATGCTTATACCATGTCCTTGATATCATTTATAATATAATTATAATCACAACATATCAAGAATCATGACTCATCCCAAGCTACTACTCAAAATCTCATTATTCTTATATTTGTAACCTATTTTCTATCTTTTTTCATAATCTAAGTCTTTCCACCTTGCAATACCTTAAACAACATGGAATGATCATAAAACTTACATTAGATAGTGTGGGAATGAGCCTTGAGTGGAAATACTTCACTTGATCCAAAACCCTAGTTCACTTCCAATGGGATTTCTTGACTTGGATGAACTCTAATGAGTTTCTTACACTTGATTCTTGTTGGTTTGATGAAGTTGATGATCAATTTCTCTTGGATTATTGTACGAGAAGTGTAGAGAGTGTTCTAGAGAGTTCTTGAGGTGAGGAGAGGAACATGAGAAGATGGGAAATGAAAATAATGAACTTGGGTCCCTTATTTAAAACTCAAAATGCTGTCCCGACACATTTATACGGACATACATACGGTTCATACAATTTATACGGTCCGTATGTGTGACCGTATAATGGTTCCAGTGGAGGCTCTTCTCTGGATAGGTTATACAGCCATACATACGGCCAGTATCTTTTATACGGTCCGTATAGTGGACCGTACAATCCACAATTTTTTGAAACTCATTCTCGTCGACTCGTTTGATCCCCAATCCTTATGGAACCTTCTTAACACTTATTTAACACCTCATTAACAATCTAAGAGACGTTATAGCTCTTCTCCAAAACATCATTAAGTCATTATTAATTCGTTACTCATAAATCCTTTCCGATACATAACGTATGCCTTGCCTTTCTTGGCAAACTTTCTTCTATTACCTCGAATGCCTTCGAAATCTCAATTAGGATCATCAAATGCTATTTCTTACTTATCGAAACATCGTATACTTTGTTCCCTTCGTTAATCTATTCACTGTACATGAATGAAAATTTTTTTGAGGTGTAACAATTTTTTCCTTCAAGTGTCTCCCTATTCAATCCTTCTTTACTACTTCCTTGTTGGCCTCTTCACTACCCCCTTCCTATCATTCGTATTCCAACTCATCACCATAGTAGTATTTAGTACCCAACTCTATTTTCTAAAACAAATTTGTCTGGTTATTAATATCCTCTCTCTTCTCCATTACCTGAACACTCTTTCTTTAGGCAGGTCTCTCTTAAACTACAAGTTTATCTCGTCAATTAAGGATGCATTTTTATATCTGCCTATACCTTTCCCTTTTTCCTTCCTACCATACAGTTAATTCCTCTAGGATATCTCTCATTTCCTTCGTTGATTATGCAGCCTTATACTACTAGCTCAACGGTAAACTTCTAAAGTGCTATAACTCATGTCTCGTATATTTTCTTTACACCCACATCTTTATAAAACATATTGACAATATAGTCGACACGATAAGGAAGCTTTCATTAATAACTAACTTACCGGTAGCGTCGTCACTCTCTTACTTTTTCTAACTGACCCTATCTTTTCTCTATCATTCAGCAACTACTATCTTGGAAGTTCTACTCTTCATACCTTACTTCCTTAAAATTTGAGTACCATCATCCTTACAACCCATTTTTTTAAAGTCTCATCGGTAGTACTTTAAAAGGTATTTCATGAAGATTACAGGTGGTGGATCAATACTGTCCTCAAGGATGTACAAACATTGTTAATACCACATTTCATACTTTACCGATTACCGTCGCTACACAGCATAAACCTCTCAATTCATACTTGCTTAGTGTCACACCCTAACTTCCGATAGGGCATGATGGGCACCCGACCCTTACTTAGGGCCGAGCGAACCCGCAGACTCTCATAATTCTCATAATCGTACTGGGCCCACAGAACGTGTCAAAATGCACGGTAAGGAAAATTTTTCGGAAAACAAACATACCGTTCGTCTTTTTTCAAATCAAATAAAATCCGTAGTCACAACAAATGCGTAACATAATGCATAATAATATATCGGCCTACATAGCCGATTACAAAAGCGACATATCACGCACACGACAACATGTTCGCAAAGCCTCTACCAACATCTCGGATACCACACAAACGCACTCGGACTCGGCGGCCTCCGGAGGAAATGGAGCTCGCCAATCCCGCCGGAACATCTCCTCGCTAACATCATCTACTCATTTGGGGTACCGCGCGGCATGAAACGCACCCCCCGAAGAAAGGGGGTCGGTATGGAATATGTGCGAGCATGTAAAGCATAGCATACGAGAAAATGAGATCATAATCGAAGTAGCGAAGTACGAGAAAGTGAGCATAATAATCCGAATACCAAAGTACTTACATTTGACATACGAATCATACATAAAAGGTACGAAGGCACATGCGATAATCGTAATACCAAATGCTTCGCTTTCTTTGAAAACATTTACTGCCTCATATATACGGGAAAATCAAACATATCATATACCGTCATCATGTCCTCACATTATCATATCACATATACCGCGACCGGAAACCCGGCGGTTAATATCACAAATATATAAATATACCGCGGCAGGAACCCGGCGTTAAGATCACCATATATAAATATACCGCGGCCGGGGAACCCAGCGGTTAATATCACAGTTATATAAATATACCGCGGCCAGGAACCCAGCGGTTAATATCACAGGTATATAAATATACCGCGGCCAGGAATCCAGCGGTTAATATCACAATTATATAAATATACCGCGGCCAAATATCCAGCGGTCAATATCACACATACACACATACCACGGCCAAGAATCCAGCGGTCATGTCACAGCCCGCGGTCAAGTATCCAGCGGACAATATCACACATACCGGCCCGGGACTCGGCGAAAAATGTAACAACAAAATGCACGAGCAGAATCAAAAGTAACCAAATACAGTTTAAAATATTTTCAGAGACTTAATAGGTTAATCAAACGAACCATCATTTGTAAGCCAAAACAGTAGTCAAATCAGATTTCCTTCCGAATATCACTCGGGAATATATCAAACCGAACTTCCGAAACCATATTCACGTATCAAAGTCATAAGCATAAAAATCCTTATTTCAAACTCAACAGATAAATAAGTAATCATACTCGGGGGTCGAGAGATAGTCAGATCGGATTCTTTCGAAAATAGGTCATTAGAACCAACATAGAAGGTCGCGGGACCCACGGACGAGCGTCAACCCAATCCGGGCCCGCCTATGAAAATTTAAGTCATTACTCGTCATAAAGTCATTTGCGAAAGTATCAAAGCGATCCGAGCCCTTCCTTGAAAGTTACGGGCGTTCGTAGTTTCGAAATCGTTTAAGAACAAATCTCTTTTGAAAACAAAACTCTTTTGCAACCTTGAAAATTTAATCATACAAAAGTCATAAGGATCATAACTCGACCGCATTAAGGATACGAATACCAAGAAACAAATAAGAATCGTTTACACAACATTTCAAACACAATCATATCAAAAACATACGAACCATAGCCTGACCATGCTAAGGATACCAACATCAAAAACAAATACGAATCACAAACATACTCGAAACTTAAGAATGGAGTTACCCCGAGGCACAAATCATGTCATACCTTAATCCCGTCTAAGACATGCCAAAAGAAAAGAAGGGTAAGCTTCACATACCTCGTCTATTCTCGAAGCTAATCCAATCTTATGTCGCGAACTTCCCAAGCTCTACAATATGCCATTAAGAATCAAATATTAGCTAAGAGCATTTAGGAACCCGATTCCAAACGAATACCAAATTCTCGCAAAAATTGGGCATTTCCCCCGTAAATACACCAACCCCGAGATTTCAACTCGGCCAAATCATCAACAACAATACCAACAACCAAACTACAACATAAACAATCAATTCAAAATGCATTTCTAACATTAGTAGCTCTTTTTACATAACTTCACACAAAGATTCATAATATTCCGACATACTTACTTCCCTCACTCACATTCAAACCAATATCAACGTTTATACATTTGATTACTAATCCAAAACCATACGGACAATATTCAAGAACGCTTTAAACAATTCACACAATTTTTCCAAACAACCAAAACCATATCCCAACTCACCCGAAATTGTCTCCAAACCCGAGAACAACACCAAACACATTCTTCCCTTCTAAATTCATAATTTGCACCATTAATCCGCACATTAACAAGGCAATTCTCATAAGTATAAAAATTACATAAAATTCGCATAAACTTCCAAATCATCCCATAACCAACATAACATTAACCATAATATTTCCAATTTCAAAATACTTCATAAACATTCCATATGGTGTTTGTCCCATATTTCCATCACAGAACCATTTTATAACGATTTTACAGCTCCTTCTTCGTAAATAAACCAATATTAACACAAATAGAAAGAGATTCATACCTTTCCCTCGATAATAATGCTATATATTTACTCCTCCACCTTGAACTTAAGCCACAAAGCCTCAATACGCAGCTTTTGAAGCCGCAACTATACTGTTGTCCGGGACCGGAATTTGAGAATTATACCTGGTTTCGGGCTAAAAGTTAGTGGTGGAAGGTTGGGGAATTTTCTAGAATATTTGGAGTGTTTTTTTTGGTCTGATTTTTGGCTGAAAAATGAGGGGTTAAGCCCCTTATAAAGCTGCCCGAAGTCACTGTAGCAGTACTGTAGCAGCCGACCTACTGTAGCAATCACTGTTCATCCGCGAAAATTATTTCGAGACCTAAAACTTTTATACACCGATCTCTTTATTTGCATACCTGGATATGTCCAAAACTCCATACAATCTGTATAACTTATTCAACATCCCAAACTTTTCCTTATTCCAAATTTACCCTTAACACTCCATACCAATGAAAAGATGAATATGCGACTTATGCATTGAGACAAAATCAACAAAACCGGAAATTGAAAGTCTTGTCCATAACTTGTCGCAACCAACTTAGAATATTCCAACGTACAAAGTACGGGGTATAACACTTAGCAATACAAATATTTATTCCTCCTTTAACACATTATCAAAGGTGCAGATATACCTGTGACGGCATCGGGGAGTGACTCTAGATCCTGTCGCTCAGCTAATGCATACGTATGATGCTGAGGACCACTCGAACTAAGCGCTCTCCCCCTGCCTCTACCCTAACCTGCTAGTGTCTGGGAGTCTTGCCCTGGAGGGCGCATGAATGACGAAGAACCGGGCCGCGGATCCCGTGGGGCGAACCGCACGCCTACCGCCTCGAAACGGGCACTCTCTCATAATATGACCCGACCGGCCGCAAACATAGCAAACATCCAAACCCAATCGGCACGGTCCCTAATGTAGCTTACCGCACTGGGTACATTGTGGTATAGATGATCTCATCTGGCCTGAATCACTCCTATACCGAGAGCTCGACTCTCTGAAACTCTGATCCGGTCCGGAATGAATAGAGCAATCGGACCTCTGGCCTGCAACTCGTGGAGGTACACTAGTCGCCGACTGGCCTGAGTGTCTAGAATATGACTGCCTCGATCCTCCTCTATAGTCGCTATCGGCACCCATGGATCTGGCCCTCTTACTTTGCCCCTTATCAATATCACGCTCGCCCTTTTGCGGATGTTGTTGCTCTTCTAAATTCTGGGCATGGGCTTGAATGCGGGAAATATCCATCCCGTCTTGCAATGAAGCCGTTAAACAATCTTTAAATAAATGTGGCCCTAAGCCACTCACAAACCTGTGCACCCTATCTCCCATGTCGGCCACCATGGTTGGAGCATATCTAGCCAATGAATTAAACTGAAGGCTATACTCCCGGGCACTCATATTTTCTTGTTTCAAATTTAAGAACCTATCCGCTCTAGCTCGGCGGACCTCGGGCGGCAAATAGTGGCGGATGAAGGCATCTACAAATTCTTGTCAAACCGGAGGAGGCGCATTCTCTTTTCTTGATGATATCCAATTATTATACCATAAGACCGCCACATCCGGAGTCTATAAGATGCTAACTCCACAGATTCGGTTTCAGAGGCATGAATAATCTTCAATGTTCTCAACATTTCATCAATAAAACCTTGAGGGTCTTCATCCGGCTTTGACCCGAAAAACTCCGGAGGATTCAAACTCATGAAATCATGGGCTCTAGTACTAATGGCCCTGTCACTTGAACCCAAACCCTGCCGCTGTGCCTGGGCGGCAACTAACTGTGTTAATAAGTAGATAGCCTCAGTCACTTGATGACCCGAAGTAGCCGATGGAGGAACTGGAGGCATAAGAGCTGGAGCTGAAGCCCCTTCATGTTCTTCTATAATAGGTAGGGTAGGAGCAGTATTAGATGTAGCCTCATTATGTGATTCACCCTCTTCTACATTCATTAGTGGCTCTCTTTCTACCCGCCTTTTCATCGTAGTCTTGCCCTTCTGGGCGGCTGTAGCTTTTCCCTTTGGCGGCATTTCTGAAATCATAGCACACTATTAGGGAGGAGATAATCTCAAAACACAGCTCTATCGCACGATCTCTTAAGATGAAGAATGGTCATTTTTCCTAAATGCCCTGTAGCCTCATGTTTATTAGTGTGGCACGCAACACACCATAAACAAGACTCTACTAAACACGGCTTGTAGACACTTCCTCGGACTGAACTGCTCTGATACCACTTTTGTCACGACCCGACTAGGGGCCATGACGGGTAGCCGGGGCTAACCACCGAGCACCGCTCATACCATTACCCATCGTACTCATTAAGTGTTCATTTATTAATCTTATACTCAATTCATAGGAAAAACCATTTTTCACTTAGAAACGTAATTACCATTATATACATAAGCCCTTCAGCTATCAAAATAATGTACATACAATAAGGACATCGTGAGACCATACTACCCACACATACGTATCTACGAGGCTCTACTGGAATACTAACATAAAGACGGGACAGGACCTCGTTGTGCCTAAATATATACACAAAATAACAATTCAACTGTTACACCCCGTATCTTCAAAGAAGCACTTACTAAATATGAAACATGAGTACGTTGAGTAATGGTTAAGTAAAATCACTTTGAAATATAAGCAAGCATGATCAAGTACATTTAATGAGTGAAGGATGTATATAGGGTATACCGGAAGGTTTTATAAGGAAATGAGTAGAAGAAATGGTGTAGTATGACTTTGGAGAAAGGATGGGTAATGTTTTGTGTGAAAATTTTAGTCCAAATTGGGGGACGAATATCTCTTAGCATATGAAGTGTTTTAAGGTAAAACAAAATCCTAAAATGAAGTTCGTCGAGTCTAGTTTCCAACGCAATAAACCGTTCATCGATAGGACATCGGAGTAGAGAATTATGAACCTTACAAGTTCAGCTGACAGAGCAGTAAATTGCTACAGTGACCCGACCCAAATTTGACCCTATTTAAAGGGTAAAATCCCCTTTTTTCACCAGATTAGCCCAGAAATTTCCTGAAATTGAAGAGAGAGAGAGAGAGAGAGAGGGAAACAAAAAAGTAAGCAATTTTCAAGTGACGTAGCATTAATCGAAGCTCGAATAAATGCATAGATGTGATTCTAGTATGGTTTTGCGGTGGATTCAAGGTGGATATTGAAGATATCGCTGTTTTAACAAAAATAAGGTATGAATCTCCTATTATTAATGTCAATTTTGGTTTATTTACTGAGATAAAGTCGTTAAATAATTGTATAGCGAGTTGGTTGGTTATGGAAATTGGAAAACATCGTGTGGGATGTTTTATGGTACATATTGGCGTTGGAAATGATGTTATTGTTGTTGTTGGTTGCTGAATTATAATTTTGAGCTAGGCATATAAACAGGGGAGATGCTGCCGAAATTTCAATGAGATTCTAGAAAGAGTTAGTTTGAAGGCTTAAGATGAGCGTATGACATTGAGCCTAATAATAGTATGAATGGTTTATATGTAGATTTACGTGTTTGGAAGGATAAATGTTGAACGACTAAGGCGACCGAAAGGTATGTTAAGGCTTGTCCCTTTCTTTCAAAGGCATGATCCCTAGGTTATGATTTCATAAATGTTTCCATATTTTCCTTTGTCACGACCCAACCCCGTAGGCCGTGACTAGCGCCCGACCTGGGCACCCGTGCGTACCAAAATTTCAAAATCGTAACCCAAGTATTTAGAAAGAAAATCGGGCAGAGTTTCCTCTGTTTTTCTTACTAACCAAAATTAACCTGCACGCAGAAAATACCAACAAAGGCTACCCAGGGCCAACAACGCAACATATATATATACCTACGCGGACCGGCCGCCGCGGCGAATGGCATCGCCCAAACACAACATATTTACATGCATCTGTACAGAATGACCCTAACCCACAAACATGTCCACAGACCTCTACACAGACAGACAGAGTCATATGACGGGACAGGGCCCCGCCGTACCCCTGAATAGACAAATATGTACAATAGCAAGGTATATACCAAAATACGGGCTCCGGAAATAAAGGAGTACTTCAACAGCAGAGAGGGTGACCTAAACTGGCGGATCACCAAGTGGCGCGTCTGTACCGCGGGCGAAACGCAACGGCCCCGAAGAAAGGGGGTCAGTACGGAATATGTACTGAGTATGCAAAGCGGAAACAGTGAAACATAGTCATAACCGGAACAAGGAGTGCGAAAAATGTAGATAAAATGAACTAATCTATGTGAGCTAATATTAATCAACTGGTCCAAGTCCAAAGTTATCCCAAGATATAGCATACCATGTAATATACACACGGGTAGGCCGCGGCGAGAATCCAAATGGCGATATCACACATGCACATACACACATACCGCGCCAAGTATCCAGCGGTCAATAGTACCCACATACCGCGGTCGAGTATCCAGCGGTCAATAACAGGCATACCGCGGTCAAGTATCCAGCGGTAGCGTCACACACAATGAACAATTAAATGGTTGAGTTAACTTCCCAGAATCCGATGACCAAATATATTTATTAACATCAGCAAGTGTAGAAACAAGTTCCAGGTTTATCAGAATTAGTGTACCAAACTACAGCCTCCTGAAATCGTTCTTATGTCAAATGTATCATCAACTCAATAAAATAGTTAAAGTAATTATCTTATAATAGTCGGAGCAATGGTTAAAAGTTCTCTCTTAATACAAAACCAAATAATCCCAATAGATCATTTAAAAGAGGTCTCGGGGCTAACGGGCCCACCTCGGTCAAATCAAGGTGGCATACATAATTTTTTACGAATATTGAACCCTATGGAAGCATCCATGAAAGTTTCGAGGCGATCCAAGCTCATTTGAAAAAGTTATGAAAGTGTAAGCATTTTTCCAACAAAAGTAAGGAAAGTACTTCAATTATGCTGAATGAATAGTAACCAAAATCAGACTCGGATTTCTGTGAACAGAACGACCCCCGGGGCCGCTCTCCAAACCTAGTATACCTAAGACATGCCTCAGGAAGGAAAGGGTGAGCTTTACATACCTTACGCGCGTCTTATGTTCGCTTAAACCCGATTCCCGTTTCCTCCAAAATCTGCAATTGGTCACATTTACCAATTGTCACTTGTAAGTTTTAAAGCTAAAATTGAAAGTAATGCTTGTTTATGAAAATTCCGACAGCACTTCCCTTATACATATACCATCCCCGAGAATCGTCTCGGCTTAAAAATATCAACAACAACAACCCAACAACATCAACAATCATCACAAACCGCATTATGGCACAAGTAATCTCCTTTCCACATAGTTCAATAATTTCCATCCAAACTTCACATTGTCAAGCCAACATCAACATTTTCCATATTCATTAACTAACTCAATATTATTCAAATACATTCCGATAACGTTCCAAACAATATTCACAAGTTCAAGTATTTCCACCAATTCCATATTCTATCCAAAACTTTCACAATTGCCACAACATTAGCAACTAGCATCGTTTCCTTCCAAATTCATTCACAATAATCATAGTTTGCATTCTAACAACTTCATACTTCAAATTACATAAACTACTACAACATTACACATGTTCATTTTATGATCTTACAACATTTTTCCATGACGACAAATACCATTAACCTTCCATTCACTTCATACGCATCATAACAACACAACTAACTAGCTAAATAGCATTTAATCCGTTGCTCACCATCACCACCATGGCACACGGCCATGAACCACTATCCCACACACACACGCCATGCACACATACACCTCAATTTCATAATTCCCATCCACTTTTAATCATTATAACATGCAAACTTATCTCATAACTCAAGAAATGAAATTCTTACCTTTTTCTTCAATTTTCAACTTTGTCGCAAACGTCGCTCTTTCGCTAAACCAATTATATCACGTCGGAGAGCGTCCCAAACTTGACAAGAATTCAACAAGAATAGGATTTTTGGATCAAAGTAGAAGGCTTGGAAATTTTTTTCTTTTTTTTTTCTCTCTTTCTCTCTTGGCCGAATGGCCTTTCTTGTTCTTGCTCTTGATTTTGTTTTGTGTCTTGAAGTTTCTAATGGATAATAACCCTTATATTAATCTAACACATGGAAAAATCTCATGGGCTTGGGCCACCACAACTTGGCCGGCCACCCCTCTCTATTGGGCCTTGATTTTTCTTTTTTTTTTTGGCCCAACAATTGGCTAGGTTTTGTAATTTCATGAAACAAATTTCCAAAATTCCGATTTTTGTCCTTAACCTTCCTCGAAAATTCCGCACCAATATTTCCATAACCGACACATTGATACTAGAAGAATCCAAATATGGCCTTATTTCTTACAAGCAAAGATTATTCCGAACTTTCCAAATATACAAAAATGCCGGATATAACATCCTTGTTATCAAAAGTTAAAAGTCTATGATTCCAAGGCATGATTCCCTTTCTGAGAACCAGCAAATGTTTTCCAAAATGTCCGTATTTTCCAAAACAAAGGTTTATGATTTTGTAAGCTTTTGTGACTACAACGACGGACATGTTTTTGTAGTGACAACGATGATGTCAAAGATGAGAATATGTCTATGATGAATATGATGAGAATGGTTTCATGTTTGAAAGTCTCAAATTTTGGATTCAATATGAATATGAGAATATTGAGCTATTTCTTGATCCTCAATTTTATTCCTTGATAATGACTCTATTTTCTAAAGACTTCAAAGTCTATGAATTGACGTCTTATGAAATTTATGACCTTATTCTATGTTTTCTCTTGATGTTATTTTTCATTGATAGTCTCACCTTAAAATAA
>NW_026718708.1:0-20345 GCF_029784015.1 Lycium ferocissimum | reverse complement strand
AATGATTTAGAGACAAGACTGTTACCTTAGAGAAGAAATCAGTGGAAACCCTCCAAAATCGCCTCCTTAAGCCTCAAGAACGAAATATGGGAAAATGACTTAGTGTCTAAGGGTTTAACACATTAAAAGGCCTCTGACTCAGCAATTACCGCTTCTGCGGCGTCGGGACCGCTGTGACAGTAACTTAGATAGATACAGCGGTCCCTCAATAAATCAAATTCCCTCTACGACCTTCTTCTATCAGAATAACGGCACGGCCATAGGCGGTTCTGTGCCGCTTAGCGGGCACCGGACACCGAGTCACGTACTCAATCATAACTCGCACCCAAAATCCGATTATCGCTGTGTGTGTGTGTGTGTGTGTGTGTGTGTGTGTGTGGTAAGACCTGCTCACATGCCATATACGCTACCCTCTATAAAAATATACTACGAACGCGCTCGTGGTCTCAGAATCTCCATCGGGGGCCCCGTTGACCGAGTCAACCCCCGAAACCTCTAAACTAGTAATCCAAAGCAAGTCTCAAAATGCACCCGAGTGCATTGGGAATCGAAATGAATATATGCACAAGTTCTAATAGGCCATCCGGACCTCACGAAATTGACGTATTCCCGAAAAGGTCTGTTTACCAAAAAGTCAACTTGAGTCAACCATTTTTCGCTTTTAAGCCAAATTTCCCCAATACTTACCCAAATCAACTTTGAGGACCTCGAGAAGCGGGCCAACGGTCCTTGCAGGTCCATTATGAGCTAAATAAAGCTCGAAAAGGATCAAAAGGGTCAAAAATGCAATAACGAACAAACGGGTCGTTATATGTGCATCACAAAAGCCACTTCCAAAGCCTTAACATGTCAGTTACTTGAAATTTGCTTCTCACTAGTTGCTGGTCACGAAACCTCACGAAACTCTGTCATATCACTTAGTCCATTTTTATAGACTCCCTTCCTTAACCGTACTCATAATCACACCTCATCTGAAATATGTAAGACAACATCTCCACAACCTATACTAACCTAAGTAATCCCGAAGATCTACCTTATTTTACCGATTCTCGATCAACTATACTTTTTCCCGACTCCTCAATCCCTCAATTGCAATTAAATCACAATCATCGTCACCGTCTAACCATTTCTCGAACCCACTTAATAGAATACCACAAAATCACAAGTCTCGCAAACTAGCCGAGTCAATCCTAGATATAGTATCACATCACAGACTACACCCTAGATTTTCCTTAACTCACTCAACTCTAAAATTGAAAACTTTTTAAATCCAGCATATCACATATACAGTCCTACTACTGCTCTGACGTATATCCACCAAGGTTCCTTTACTCAAATTCCCTTAACTCAAATTCCAAAATGTTCTCCACAACTCAAATTAATTTGAACCTTATCATTAATTTACCACTTCAATGCCTTTAAACACTACTCGCCCGCGAAGAATCCCCTCTTGCCTTACTTGTTGAACCGGAACACCTCTAACTATTCGCGCAATTATCCATTTCATTCGATTAATCTAACCGAGTAGTAACACTAGTAGCAGTAGGAACTAGCCGAACTTACATAATAGGCACAAGGCTCTCAACCCTAATCCAATATTATATGCAACACTCGATAGTTCCTTGAGTACTAAAAACTTCGCACTTGACCAACACTAAAGTCGTTCTTATTAGTCCACCACCGGCTCCCATTGGTGTTATATCCCGTATATTGCATAATGGGATATCCCGAGTAAATTGCGGAAAGTTAAGGACAAGGTTATATTTTTTTTCCAATTTTGTGAAGAATGCACAAGTTGCTTGTAAGTATCATTGGCATGGAATATTAAGGGCAAACCCGAAATTTGGAAATTTGTTATTATTCATGACTTCTTGGAGAAGCCACAAGTGGTTGTGGGCCCCACCCATATTTTGGCCAATTGTTTTAAGCCATAAAGGGGGGCCATGTGTTCACTTCATATTTATAGGGGGTGTATGTATATGTATAATTCATGACCATGCAAGACATATTCATCATCCAAGAAAATTCTAGAAAATTGGAGAAAATTGGAAAAGAAAAAAAATAAGATTGCACATGACCGGCCATGTGCCTATGTTTATATATATATATGAGTGATGAAAAATATAAGACATAACTCATCATTTTAGCCTTAGAAAATTCAAGAAAGATGGAGAAAAGAGAGAGGAGAGCTTCGGCTAAGAAGGCTGGCCGAAGATGGTCCCTTAAGTTTGATCATGAAAAATTATTTTCTCCTTGTCTTCCTACTAATTGGAAGGCCCTCGTTAACGTGGAGTAGTTGTTGGAACAAGCGAAGCGTTTATTCTTGCAAAGTGTGTCCTAGCCGAGAAGGGAAGTTGAAGGGAAGGTAAGGTTCAATCTTCATTTGCATATGTTATGCATGGTTTGTGTATGTTGTGGAGTGTGGAAATGGATGAAATTCATGAAAACTTGCAAGATGATGTTGAGCCGTGAGTGGGCTATTTTTGGTAGAACATGAGAATTGATTTTACTTAGTGTTTTGGTTGTTGTGTTGTGGATTCTAGGATGTAAAATGAAAGTTTAATGATCCAAGTTGAAGTTATAGTTGTGTGGGCTGATTTCAAAGTTAATGTGATTTTAATATGCTTTCTTGTATTAATGAAAATGATGTTGCTAACGTATGGAATTGTTGATATAGTTTATGAATTCGGAAGAAAGAAACGTGTTGTCGTTGTTCTTATGGAATTTAGGAAGTTTCGGGTGGTATAGCATGTTGGCCGGGCTGTTTGGATATTGTATGGATTGCCTAGAATACCCTTAAATCATGTTTGAATGGTTACGGGTTAGTAATTGAATATGTGAGCATTGGTATTGGCCTGATTGTATGTAGTTTATTTGAATATAAACGAAATGTTGCCGAACTGTGTAGAAAGGGATTATTAACATTAGAATGCGTTTTGAATCACTTGTGGATGTTGTTGGTATGGTTGTTGGTAGGGTTGTTATTGATTTGGCCGAGTTGAATTCTCGGGGATGTTGAGTTTATAGAGGAGATGCTGCCCAAATTTCTGTAAATAAGTGATGCCTTGGAATTGGATTCTTAAGTGTTTATGACTAATGGTTGATGACTAATAACGTTGTTGTAGATTGTTGGAAGCCCGAGACTTAAGCTTGACTAGCGTAGGAAGCGGACGAGGTATGTAAAGCTCAACCTTTCTTTCTTTTGGCATGTCTTAGTTAAAAGTAAGTTATGATACGAACCCCGAGGTAACTCTATTCTTGCAATCCGAGCATGTCCATGATTCTTATTTGTTTCTTGATATTCGTATTCTTAATGTAGTCGAATCATGGTTTTATGTCTTTACATGACTAAATTTCAAAGGTTGCATAAAAGTTTTGTTTTCCAAAAGAGTTTTGTTCTTAAATGCTTCCGTAACTACGAACGATTGTAACTTTCACAGAAGGGCTCGGATTGCTTCGATATGATTGTAGAAAGTCCTTAAGTGAGTAATGTCCGTAACTTTCCGAGGCGGACTCGGATTGGTTTAGCGCATGACTATGATCCCTATGGTTTTGTTAATACATTTATGTTGTATGCTATGTTTCCGAATAATGTCCGAAAGACATTTGATATAACTATTGTCCGACTTTCAAATGACATTCCGTTTAGACTACTTCATTGAGTCTCTGAAAATGATTTATGTGCATATGGTTTCTCACTACTCGCTCGTGCCGGCCTCAATATGTCCTTTCATCGCGTCCGGGCCGGGGGCATGTATTCGTGCAATTCCATTGCATTGTTCACCGCGTCCCTCATTAGAGGGCCGGGGCACGTTATTTACCGCGTCCCTCATTAGAGGGCCGGGGCACGTTATATGATATGATGATATGGGGGAGGTGGCCAGGATGGCATATGATGATTCCCTTTACCGGGTCCCTCACTAGAGGGCTGGGGCACGTTACATGTACGTGCATATGATGATTTTAATTACCGCGTCCCTCCTTAGAGGGCCGGGGCACGTTATATGTACATATGATGATTTTATGATATCGACATGCATGATTTATGTTTTAAAGGCAAGTTTTATGATTTTCTTTACTCTTTACTTCAGTATGATCCCGCTTACTATATTTCATGCTTTACATACTCAGTACATACTCCGTACTGACCCCCCTTTCTTCGGGGGCTGCGTTTCATGCCGCGCAGGTACACCCAGATGAGCTGAAGATATTAGTAGATGATGTTCCAGCGGGATTGGCGAACTCCATTTTCTCCGGAGTGCTGCCGAGTCAGCGTATTGTGTTATGGTATCATGTTCCATGTTAGTGACTTTGCAGACAGTGTCGTGTATATAGTATGTCAGTTTTGTAAGCGACTCCATAAGCCGATGTATTGTGATGCATTATTTTACAGATTTTATACGATTATAGACCTTACTTGATTGGAAAAAGATGAAAAGCGTGTTTGGTGTCCGAAAAACTTACATTATGTATTTATGTTATGCTATAAGGGCCCAACATGATTATGAGTGTCACGAAAGTCAGCGGGTTCGCTCGGCCCTAGGTAAGGGTCGGGTGCCCATCACACCCTATCGGATTAAGGGTGTGACAATTGGCCCACGGCATAACCAAACATACTAACTCGACACTGAACCCTTATGTCCATTCTACCATGCATGACCGCAACATAATCCTCAAATCAACTAGCTCTCGATTACACGATATCCTTATCATTCCTCTAAACACGAAGAACAAGTGAACATACCCTTTACTGAAGGACTAGGACCACAGCTGCCCAACATCTTAAGTCTCCACTCGTCACAAGTAACATTGCTTTTCAATCTAAAACCGATAACCACCTTCCGAAAAGAACCCACAAACCACTACTATATAGTCACGTCAAAACCCAACTTAAATTTTCACAACCAAATATGAAATCCACTCTCATACAAATTGAAACCTTAACCTGACGAGCACGTCAGATACCAATTGTTCCCTTCTTAATGGCGGAGATTAATCGATCCAAATCCTCTATCTTACGCCTCCGTCCCATTAACACGGAAGTAGTCATACCCAAATACCCTAAGAAATCTTACTTTGCTACGCGTTTCTAACAAAAGTCGTCCTTCATGTCCTTATTCTCAACTTCTCTTCTTTATTACACGTGGTCACTATACTTTTACCTAAATCCGATAATCCTTACTGAATTTACACTCGTGCCACACACACCATCATAATACCCTGACGAAGTTAAAACTTATTCCCAAAACCAATCATATCTCTAACAAATCATACTTGTTAAGTCATAAATGGACTTCTGCGACTTCCGAGAACCCCAACACTAAAAACATGGAGATCATGTGACCCTTTGTACCATCTCTCCTATTTCTCAAGAAAAGCCACACAATGAACGAGTCTCAACAACTATCCCACACTACAGAAACCTCAAGTCATAGCTGGATACTGAACTTAGTCACGCATCCGAATCAGAAAAACACATCTAGTACCATACCAATCCATGTCACAAAATCACTCACATAAGAGTTTAGGAAATGAGTTTCCACCATTCAGATACCAATTGGAATAGACTAGATACCAATTTGAATGAAGTAGCACAAAAGAATAAAAGAATTGGAAGTTTCCTAAATGTCCTATAGCCTCTCGCAGATAAGTACGGAGCTCATCGT
The DNA here is from genome assembly GCF_029784015.1 of Lycium ferocissimum. Classification (NCBI taxonomy): domain Eukaryota; kingdom Viridiplantae; phylum Streptophyta; class Magnoliopsida; order Solanales; family Solanaceae; genus Lycium; species Lycium ferocissimum. The sequence goes on along the minus strand of NW_026718708.1, from coordinate 14,679 downwards.
ACCGATCAGCAAGACTCTACTAGACATGCTCTTGTACTTGTAAGCCCGGTAACCTAGGACTCTGAAACCAACTTGTCATGACCCAATTCATGAATCGTGATGGCACCTACACTGTTCCCCCAGGTAGACGAACCATTCCCAAATTATTTTGATCATTTATAAGAATTATGCGAAAACAACAGTGATTTAGCTAATAGATTCAAATTATATAAATGACAAGTGCGGAAGTAATAATAACCCCAAAATCTGGTCAGGACTAATACAAAAGCCACTATTACATAGATACAAGTCTGATAGAAAGTATAAATCTCAAATATCAATACTTTCTCAGGAATACAAGTAGACAGTTAAATACAAAGAAGAGTCTCTGGGTTGCAGATCTAGCCCAAAAGCTCACCCTGGAATCTCTGTCAAGTAGACTCGGATCACTCTTGAGGACGGGAACTGGAACTAGTAGCAGACTCTGCACTCAAAAGAAGAGTACAACAAGAGTAGCATCAGTACAAACAACAAGTACTGAGTAAGCATCATAGGCCGACTAAGATTAGTTCACGCATATAAGCATAAAATCAATAAGATAAGCAGATAGGCACATAATACCCAAACCAAGGTCAAAGAATATCCCATAACCGAATCACAACCTTAGATGAAGCTTCTAAACCACAAGTCTATCGAGTCTCAATATTCTCAAACGATAATCACAAATCCAAGTTCTGAACCTAGGCAGAGTCACTACTCTGCAATCTGACCTAGTCCATAATCCGATCTATGCCACCACAATGATACGAACAGACTATACCAAAACAGACGTGTAGAGCCATATGATGATGCAGAATAAAATGTAATGATATCCAATACAATGCAATGGCCAAATACCTCAAAACTGTACACACATGCTACAAGCATTGTTCGCACAATAGTCATGACCCGCGGGGGACCCATAGTGTCCATGTACCACTTGCTCCGGAACATACCTCGGTTCACGAGCCTACTTGCTCCGGAACAGACCTCGAATCATGAGTTCACAAATAGGCCAAATCCTGACCCCTGTTAAATGTGTCTTATATACATATATTGTATGTAAGATGATTATTCAAAATATGGTTCAAGTCTAGAACCCCAATATGAATCACCAACTCAAAAATAAGCATGATAAATCAATGAAATTAAATGCCAATGAAAGTACAAATCACAATTCCATAAGCCATATCAGGACTTAGATAAATCAGCTCAACCTTGGAATGAATCATACAAACCATCTCAATCAACATAAAGAGTTTATGACCCTTCACTTCAAAATATAGCAAGTACACCCCGCAACTAAGTCTTGTGTCACCAAAGTGCTCCATTTTCTCATGTATCATCATCACTACCAAGTCACAATTCGATATCAATATACATGTGAAATGAGAATTTATGCCACGCATGATATCATCATAATTATACAACACAATTCAGGCCTAATCTCATTATCCTTTCTTTCTCCGATGATAAATGACACCACAAGAGAAAAATAAGTGCAACACGTATCACAACATAGAAATTAAGGTAACAAGCCTAATCACAATAACAGGACAACAAGCCACAATCAACCAACCTAATAGAATACCATCCCAAATCACCATAGTACGAATACAAATACACCATCAGAATGCGTAAATAACGGCGACAAGCCCACATGGTCAGAAGTCATACCAACTTAGGTAATATCCAACCAGACATCATGTCTGAAGACCTAATCATGCTTTCTCCCATCAATTCTAAACAATATATACGTTTCGCCAATCAAATTCTAACTAAGGTAAGCCGTAACCTACCTCGATGCCGAACAGGTGCCATGAACTAATCCAGTTGACCCTCGACTTTCCTCTTCGGAGAGCCTCAGAATAATTAACATCTATCAAATATGAATTCTATGTTGTAATACGAATCTAAGGATACCCACATTGCTATAATTTTACCCAAAATCCAAAATTGGACCCAAAATAGCCAAACCTAAGCCACAAGGGCAAAAATGTAATTTAATTAAAAAATCGGGTTCAATATAGTCAAAATAGTACCCTATGAGTTTAAAGGAGTCAAACGATACCCAAATTGCCATACTTTAATTCGAAACTTCACAACGAACCCAAAAAGGTAATCCCGAGCCCGCAAGGGCAAAACTGGAAATTTATGTCAAAATTAGTTTACCCATAGCTTAATTAGTCTAGATCCAGAAAAATCCATTCAAAAAGCCATCATCTTGATCTTCAAAACCATTATTTTTCACTTTTCAACTTTTGGGTTCAAAACGTCAATTTTCCCCAATCAAACATGGATAAAATAGATAACCAATGAAAATAAACTTGAGAAAACATCAAAATAAAGTTTATATACTTACCCCCTCATTGAGACGAGAACAACGCCGCGAAAATCACCATAAACGGAGCTCTAGAACTGAAGATATGCTCAAAATACAAAATTAATGCAGTCTAATTTTCTTATACATAGAGATTTCTGCTACAGCGGGCCAGAAGTCTGCTATAGCGGTCCAATGTCCGCTACAGCGGACACACCAGGTACAGCAACAGCTGTCTGAGCTAAAATGACCATAAGTTCCTCATACGATGGCGAAATGTGACGATTCTTTTTGCTATGGCTTCGTAATTACGATGCGGGTCTAATGGTTTAATCGAAATACACAAAAAAAGGTAGCTTGATTAATATGGTACCCTTTATGGCTAAAGAACTACGATAAAAACATCGAATACGAGCGCGACACAACCCAAATCCATCCAAAACTCTTCGGAATCTCACCAAAACTTGCGGACAAGTCCGAAATCATCATACAAACTTGTTGGAACTTTCAAAACATTGACACAGGGTACTCTTGACCCGATGTTGACCGTGGTCAATAATAACTCTTTAACTTAACTAGTTTCTCCACCAATGACTCAAATCACACCCCAACCCTTCGGGAATCAAACCAATGACTCCAATAAATCATAAATCACGTTCCGGACCTAATGGAACAGTCAAAATTTGATTACGGGCATGCTTATCCAAAAATCAATTATCGGTCAAAGGTTTTTCACTTTAAGACTCTAGATTCCACTAATCTTACTAGAACTCGCCCGATGACCTCGGGAATATTGTCACCCATCCCCACACGTCAAAATCATACTAACGGGATTAGGGGAAGGGTCAACGAGGGTAAATGGGTCAAAAGTTCTATAATGACTAAACGGATCGTTACAACTTTGAACTCAACTAGAAAGAGGTTGATAATATACTTCCTATAGTCATCAGTACTGCAAAAAACACTATGGAAGGAAAATATTCTCAATCTGGAATGATGAACCCCATCAGGACTCATTCTCCTAATAAAGAGCTGCACGATATTGTTTCACATACAGTTAGAGACATGAGGGACACGGCAAAAAATAATAATGACGAACATATGGAAATATTATTGGGGATGATGAGTCCATAGTACAAGCAATAGAGCAGGTGGTTAAAGAAGCAAGTATTTCTCCAAATCTACTGCTAGAGCGACCAGAAAAGGCAAGAAAGGAAACTTTGAATCCACACAACCCACTAAGTTGTATCAAAGAGGGTAGCTACAGCAAAATCTAGTTACAAATGATGATGAAATCCCTTATTTGGAAAATCAGATCCGTGAAGACTCAAAAGGCCTTTCACAGGCTCCAAATCTTACATAGGCATCATAAAATCAAGTTTATGGCTTTACTTGAATCTTTTGAACAAGCTAGGAATATTCAGAATTATAGAACTGTCACGACCCAATTTAGAATCACACCGGCACCTACCATTCCCACCTCGGGAGGCGAACCCTCAATCAAAATAACACATTCCAAGTAAGGAACAAATTCATTTGCTTCAATAAATGAATAATTAATAGCGAAAATCAGATCAATATGTTAACTCAAATAGCGAAAGTGATTACAACGGATAAATAAATACAATGACTCATTCTGATTCCCACGACCTGATCTAGACTAGTACAAGAGCACCTAAAGTGGAACCGGAGCACACTATTAACTCTAAGACCCAAACCCCATCCCGGAATGAAAGGGACGGAGGCTTTCGAGATAGGCACCGTGCATCTTCCGAACATTTCAACAATCCATCATCTGAAACACTCTACATCCCCAAAGGGATGTAGCAAGAGTAGTATCAGTACAAATAATATGTACTGAGTGAGCATCATAGGCTGACAATGGTTAGAGGCACATATCAGTAAAAGAGCTCACAATAAGCACGATAAGTAAACTAGATCAACAACGTACATTATCGATAAGCCATCATAACATCAAGATTCTTAATTTCCTTAACTCTTCTCAAATAAAAACTAGGCAATTCCACACAAGTTTCGCAAGTCAATTATCATTACGCTATTCAATCTTAGTATAGAAGTCAACTCGTCATTATGACAATCACTATTCACCTAATTAGGAAACCAATATATACAACTGGAACAACAAACAGTCAACAAGGATAATTCAAGATCATGGCCTATGGTTTATGTTACATCCCGTATTTTGAACGACGGGACGATTTGGGTTAACTATGATAAGTTAAGGTCAGGACCATTCCGGGGTGCGAAGTCGGGACGTGTGACCTTCGATTTTGTCGTGAGACCTAAGTGTGTATGATGTTATTGGTATGGAAACATCAAAGAAACTTCGGGACCAAAGATGGAATTACGGGAAGTTGACAATTATTGAAAGAAAAGTGGGAATGAAATAGGGCCATGTGGCCGGCCACCTTAGGAGTGGGCCATGGCCACATGGTTGGCCATTATTTGAAATAAGAAGATGACTTAAGGGACCATTTCATCATCTTCTCAAGACTTAGAAAAATCAAGAACATTGGAGAGAAAAAAAACCCCCAACCATTCGGCCTTGGCTTCCAAAAATCAAGACCAAGATTAAGCCATCCCAAAATTATTTCTCCTAAGCAAATCTACTAATTGGAGGGTGCTTGATAACGTGGAGTTGTCGTTTCAAGCGTTGGATTGTTCGTTTTCATCCTTGGCCAACTTTGGACAAGTTGAGGAGTTGTGAAGAAAGGTAAATTCTAATCTTGTTTTATGAGTTATGGAAGGTTTATGTGTGTTGTTGTATGTTGATATGGATGAAATTCATGAGATATGGCATTATGAAGTTGAGCCGTGTACCATGGTGTTTGGTCGTGTGCATGTGTGTTGTGTGTCTATGATGAACTAAGTTTTATGAAGCATGATTGGTTATTGTAGAGTGTTGAAACAAATGAAAATCATCCATATGTATGTATGTGAGGTTGGCCGAATATGACCCTTATGTGTGTCAAGAAATGAATTAGTTTTCTTGGAATTTTGGTTGTTGTTGTTATGTGGATTTTATGTTGGAAATAAGAGTTTAATGATTCAAATTGGTATTGTAAGTGTTATGGGCTGATTTGGAAGATTTGGTGCATTTAGTGTAATTTTTATGTTTATGGAAATGGCATGGTTAGAGTATAGATTGTTGGAGTAAATCATGTTTTGAAATCAAGGAATGTGTTAGAGTTGAGGTTCTCGGGTTTGGGGACCATTTCGGGTGGATTGGAGTATTTGTTGGATTGTTGGAAATATTGTGTGAATTGTTTAAAGAGTTCTTGAATATTGTTTGAATGGTTTTGGATGGATAATTGAATATGCGTTAGTTTGATTACATGTTGGTTTGTAAGTATGTAGTTGTAGTAAGCATAATTGGAATGTTGTTGGAATGTGTGGAGAAGAATCTTTTAGTGTTCGAATATGTTTGAATTGATTATGGATATTATTGGAATGATTGTTGGTGTTGTTGTGTTGTTGAATTTGGCCGAGTTGAATTCTCGGGGTTGGTCCATTTATAAAGGAAGTCTTTTGCCCAAATTTCCGTAGGATTATGTGTTAGTTGGGAATGAGCTTCTAAATGCTTGGTTGACGTTGGTATTTATTGATGTTATGTAGATCTTGGAGAATTCGAGATATAAGTTTGATTTGGATTAGCGTTGTGTGCGAGCGAGGTATGTAAAGCTTAACTCTTCTTTCTTTTGGCATGTCTTAGTTGTGTATAGGCTACGACACGAGCCTCGAGGAATTCTATTCTCATAATCCGAGCATGTCCAGGGTTTGCGTTTGTCTCTTGGTAATCGTATGTTGATGTGAGAAAATATTGGCTTTAATGTTTTTGGAAAAATTGATTTTTAAAGTTGCATAAAAATTGGGTTTTCAAAAGAGTTTTATTCTTAAACGATGTTGAAACTACGAACTGCCGTAACTTTCGACTAAGGGCTCGGATTGCCTCGATATCGTTGTGGGAGGTTGTATAGCGTGTGATGAGTATGTTTTTCATAGGCGGGCCCGGCTCGGGTTGACACTCGTCCGTGGGTCCCGCGACCTTCCTTTGTACAATCCTGATGACGTTTGAAAGAGTTTGGTATGACGATTTTCCCGATTCCCAAGTATGGTCATTTTACTTACTTTTTGAACTTATGATAACGATTTCATGCATATGGTTACTCACGACTCGCTCGTGCGTGTTGTTGGTACATCTTTCACGGGTTCCGGCCGGTTTGTTGTCGTGCGCACTATGATATATTCGGTGTTATCTTGTGTTACGGTTCCCGAGACCTCGCCATAGGGCCGGGTTCCGTTTATGGAGTTATCTTTGTGATATGGCTTACGATGTGTTGTGATGATGTGTTGCGTTCGGGGTTGTACGGAGATTTGAAACCTTACAGTGTTATCTCTGTGTTATGGCGCCATCGACAGGCGGGCGACCATATTTTCTGTGCCCTTTTGCATGCTTTCTATTTTGAAAATAAACATTTGGCATTTTGGAAATGTACTTACTTTCGGTACTCCTGTTTCGAGTGTGACTCCGATTTATTTCGTATTTCGCTTTGCATACTCGGTACATATTTCATGCACCGACCCCCTTTCTTCGGGGCCGCGTTTCATGCCCGCAGTACAGACGGCGCTTGGCGATCCGCCAGTTTAGGAGACTTATCCTGCGTGTTGGAGTGCTCGCTTTTATCCCGAGCCTACATCTTGGTATATACTTGTTCGTTGCATATGTGTGTGTGTGTTCGGGGGTACGGCGGGGCCCCGTCCCGTCATATGATTACGTTGGTTTGTTTAGAGGCCTGTAGACGTATATGTGGGTTATGTGCCTATCCGGTACAGATGGGTTTGTATATTATATGTTTTGGGCCAGTGCGCCATCGGATAGCCTTGTCGGCTTTCGATATATGTATATATATATGAATGGGTTTGAGATGTGTTTGAGACAGCGTTTGATATTTGTATACGCGTAAGCCAGCTGCGTGTGATTTGGGTTCGATGAATGCGTTTGGGCGCCCAACTCGGGCACTAGTCACGGCCTACGGGGTTGGGTCGTGACAGTTTAGCAACTAATCCCAATCATGTCAAGTCTCAATATATTTGTTACACCCCGTAGTTTTGTACGTTGAAATTCGTAGGTGTTGGCTGTTTTAAGTATGGACATCGGAATTACCTCCAAGGATACATGAGATTAGATGCGCTTATCCTATGTTTATGAGGGTTTAAGTTCATATAATAAGCGGCGGAAGGATTGGAGGGAAAGTGAATTAAAGAAATTAAGTTTGTTGAATTTTGGAGAAAATATGAGGGGTAATTTTGGCCCTAATTGAGGAAGATATATATTATAGTATATGAGGAGTTTTGGGGCAAAACAAAAGCCTAAATTGAAGTTCGGGAAGTCTAGTTTCCAACTCAACAAACCGCATGTCGATCCGACATCGAAATAGAGAATTATGAGCATTTTAAGATGGATTCCCCGAGTACGGGCTTAACCTCGCTAACGCGCCAAAGGTGTGAGGGAACGCCTAGTAATCACTGCCAACTCGCACGAAGCGCGCCCGGGGCAGCGCGAATGCGCAAAAGGATTTTAGAGTCAGTGCAAATAGACTCTAATCCACTATATAAGGGATAAAAACCCCATTTTTCTTCATAATAAATTCCCCAAATATTCCAGAAAGCTCAGCAAACATATGAGAGCTTATATACACCATAAAAGTGAGGATTTTGAGTAATTTCAAGAGACGGAGTATTAATCAAGGTCCGGATAGCGTGTAGCCGCGATTATAGTTTCGTTTTGCGTTGGAGTTAGCCTGGATTCAAAGTAAATATTGAAGATCTTCATATTATAGTAAAGGTAAGGTGTGAATCTCTCTTTATTAATATTGATTTAGGAATATTTACGAGAATAAAAGTTATAGATTGTGATATTGGTATTGTTGGCTAGTGGATTGAAGTTGAAGAAAGCTTTTGATGAACTTACACATAATTATCTTGTAGAATCTTGATGATATTGTTGTTGATGTTGTTGGTATTGTTTGGTAGTTGCTTTGGTATTTGGAGGAAGTAGATAATATAGGGAGATGCTGCCCAAATTTTCGTAACCCAAATTAGCCTTCGATAACTAGTACTTATAAGTTGATGGGAAATATGATGAAAATATGATTAAAGATGTATTTCTCGATATATAGGTTCGGGTGAAGGGCGAGCATCGGAGTAAGGGATTCTTTAAGTGGTGGCTTGACGGATAAGGTATGTAAGGTGTTCATTTCTCTCTTTCTTTGGCACGAATCCAACTAGAATATGAACATGAGCGTTCCATAACAAATTCACTCCACTCCTATGCTTTGTATTTCCAATCTTAATGCCTTATTTATTTGTTTGATTCTTGAAATATTATCATGTTCATTATCATTAAGTTATTTCCTTGGATTCGATACGAATTTCATAATTCATTCGAAGATTACGACCTTGCGTCACTCCGAAAGGCCCGATGTTAGTTCATTAGCCCCTCATGCATTATATATATATATATATATGTATATATATATATATACCGGGTCGCGCTATATATATATATATGGCACCTATTGTACTACAACCACTAATCAGTTGGTATTACACACCGAGTTCCGAAAGGGCAGGGTACGTTACATACCGAGTCCCGAAAGGGCCGGGTACGTTACACACTGATCCCGAAAGGGCCAGGTACATTCCACACCGAGTCCCGAAAGGGCCGGGTACGCTACATACCGAGTCCCGAAAGGGGGTACTTTGCACACCGAGTCCTGAAAAGGCCGAGTACGTTACACACCGAGTCCCGGAAGGGCCGGGTACATTACACACCGAGTCCTGAAAAAGCCGGGTACGTTATGATGATGATACTAATTATATATATATATATATATATATATATATACTTGCATATGATTTTTAAACTCATTGTATGTTGGCAGGTTACTTCTATTCTCTTTATATCTCCGTCCTACTTATGTTATTGATTCCAGCCTTACATACTCAGTACTTTTACCCGTACTGATGTCCCATTGCACGGGACGCTGCATTTCGTGCTGCAGGCTCTGACAGGGTTATTGAGGAGCGACCGCAGTAGGATTTTCCAGCTGTAATAAAAGTGTCGTGAAGTGCATCATGGAAGACTTGCTATCTTTTGGTACTTTAAGTTAATGTAATATATGTTTATATGTACATTCTTGGCCGGTGTTACTTCCTTGTTAGCCTTGCCGGCTTTATGATATTCGTGGTGTTTTATGGACACATTCTAACATGAAAGTTCGCGTATGTACATATATGTGGCAGTTATCAGGCCATTCTATGTTGAGAATCTTCGTGCGGTGTTCCAGTTACGGTATATAATGTTCAAAGTAGCGACTTGACCCGGTGGTTGCTATCTATAGGTCGGAGCCCAGTCATGCTCTAATCGACGGGGTTTGACAATGTCTTGAAAGGACTGGAACCAAACAACTTAAGTAATCCCTAATCATCAACAATGAGCGAACAATGCGACAATGATGTATGAATGCAAATGCAATGCAATGTCTTTTTATACACGTGTTTACCTTTCCTTGACGGATGGACGTCTCGATAGCACAACCTATGGGGGACCCACGGAGTCCATGTACCTCACGGCTCCAGCATAAACCTTGACAATCGCTACCACTCAATCCACGATTCCGGGACAACCATCGAATATTGGACTCTCATGTCACTCCCATCCAAATTGAACCGAGCTCATCACAGTGTTTCCTCAAGTATCATCAGTGTATCAAAAGTATACCATGAGGGATGAGAATGCGTGCAATGTATGAGTTCAATGTCCATAATTAGATCAATATCACAAGCACCACGTATGGGTACGCCAACAATATCATAGAAAGACTACATAAGCCATATAGAATACTATCCTCATACTAAGCATCAACAAGTAAGTTACTGCAATATCATGAATAAGATATATCAATAGTCTCCCTTGGGGTGCCAATCAACACGGACTGTTCATACCACAATATCACCTGACATACACGCTATCAATATTAACATAAGATAATTCCATCCATTATAAGACACCACTAATACCCAGTCTAGAATCAATTCATGATCTTTGGTACATTTTATTTATTTCAATATCAATTAAGATTCACTAGTTATAGCATAGAACCAATTAGGCGCATCTTACGAAAATCTCTCATCAAGGGACATAGAAGAATTAAGTACCAACAACTACTTCCATCAAATTTCCATCATGATAATTAGGGGAACCAATACAAGAATCCCGGGGAAATCTACAGGCCCTTGGGCACCATTCGATTACCACATAAATCACATAACGGTACCGTCATGACAAGCCCTCCCTCCGATTCCTATACATCACTTCTCTTTGCTTCTAATACATGAATATGTAAATCTGTTGGCGCATATTCTACCAAATAAGGCTCGTAACCTACCTCGTAGTATCAGGCAGGTACCACAAAAACTCCATAGATCTTTGATAATTCATCCGTCATAATCCCGGTTAAAACAATCATGGTAGCACCGGCATAAATAGGAATCACATTGGACATTGCTAAGAGGTCATTGATAAAGAAAGTTTGGAAATTCAGACTTCTTCTAGATTTTCTAGGCCTTTATCACTAAATGAACTCTCTTTCCATCATCATAAAGATAAGCAATTTATCAACCTCCATTCATGAATAAAGTCAACCACATAAGCTTCTAGCTAAGTAAAGTCACTATTTTTAACTCTATTCCTTGGAAAGTCATTTTCAAGAATCATGGAAGAAACCCATTTACAATTTAGGAAGAAGATGAGAATCTAAGTTAGTAACCATTCTAGGGTGAAGAACATGAGAGATTGAACCAATATAATCCATAGTAAGAACATGCTAACCATTTGACCTTCTAAGTCCAGAAATTGGTGGTACCCATTTTCATTTGCTTCTAGGAGAAGAACTTAGGAACAATTAGCGATGTGAAAGAAGAGATTAGGAGAGGTTAGGAAGATAACTATTACCTAGAAGATCTGACTTTGAACTCCAAAAAAGGCTTGAGGGGTGGCTAAGTTCTAGGGTTTTGAGAAAATGGGGTCAAATCCCAAAATGAACTCTTAAATGCCTTTCTGCGTGTCACCGCTATCAAGTCGACAACTTAGGCGGCGCAGCCAAGCGTCACGATGCGATTAGGCGGGGTTGTGAGGCGGGGTGTGACACGCCTAGCGGTCATCCCCAGCCATTATTTGGCGGCTTTGCCTGGGTCCGACCGAAATCTTTGATATTTTAATTCCTACCCATACAACGGGTCCCGCTAGGCTAGATGTCCGCCGAAAATACTTAGTGAACTAAAAAGGTCCAGGATGTCAAGGTTGCGAATATTTTGGAATTTTACGGTAACGACTAAAAGGGTCATTACAAGAAGGAGATTGAGCATGCCATGGGCTAAATCAAATTGTAATGGGAAAGTATGGTTATTTGTGAATGAAGTATGGAGTTTGAAGTTTTGTGGTGCAACTTCAACATCGCTTGGCCAACGGAATTAATGTTAAATGAGTACCTGATTCTCTAATCAATTGACCTATAATAATACCTATATCTTCCCCTAATTCAACTGAACAACATATGAGCTTCAAACTATATTTCCAAAATAGAAATAGGATATGATCACTACTTGTCACGACCTAGATTCTAAAGCAATGAAGGCACCTACCCCCACCTGGTAGGGGAACCATCCTGTCTTTTCTTGCCATTCTAATATATTATGCGCATTAATAATGCCATTTAAAAGACATAAACTAAGTCTCATATTCATAATTATGCAAAATAAGTACAACTACCCAAAACCTAGTGTCACAAGTACAAGAACCACTGGGATAGAAAATACAAGTCTAGAAATGTCATCCGAATAAACGGTTTGAATAGAAGAAAATACAGAATAATGTAAAGAAGATAATCGTGCAAGGCTAATGAATCTACATATCCTACAAGATAGACTCTTCAATGAAGCCTCAAACTACATTAGTGCTGGGACAGACTCTACACTAAAAAGGAGAAGCAAGTATAGAGTGAGTACAATTATGAGCGTGTACTCAACAACATTGTCGACCGACCCTAAAACTAAAATGGTGATAAGGTTTGGTCTTCCGAATGCTTACTATCACACTTTACCCCGATTAGTCCATACAGACAAAATTATAGTCTAACAAGTACATATAGGGAAATCACCCAATGTCACGACCCAACCCCGTAGGCCGTGACTAGTGCCCGGCCCAGGCACCCGTACGCACCAAAACGCCACAAGAATCATCATACGGGTAACTTTACAGAGAAAAGTGAAACGTCTTACCCAAAATTGTCACACACACACACACACACACACACACACACACACACACACACACACATATATATATATATATATACAGATCGCAGTCACAACTTTCAGCAGATGATATCGTACACCAGCCCAAAGGCTGTCATAATACAGGGGGACGCCCAAAACACAAATCACATAGACACAGAGCGCACGGTAACTACCACCCGACCCACACGTATGTGTCCTACGGACCTCTAAGAGTAATAACAGAATCATATGACGGGACGGGGGTCCCGCCGTACCTAAATAGACATATACATATATAACAAAGTGTCGGTACAAAATATCGGCTCGGAACAAGGAGCGTTCAAGATAGCCGAATGGAAATCCTAAATTTGGCGGATCACCAACGATGTATACGTACTGCGGGCATGAAACGCGACCCCCGAAGAAAGGGGTCGGTGCGAAATATGTCTTGAATATGCAAAGCATGAAATACGGTAAACGGGATCATAATCGGCACAAGAGAAGTGGGGTAATATCCGAGAATACCAAAATGCTTACTTATTAAAACACAAATCATGAAGGGCTCGGGAATATGGTCGCCCTCCCGTCATTGACGCATAACACATCATACTCCGAAAAGATTTCATATCTCCGTATCCCCGTAACATTATAACACCATAACACATCATAACATCATATACATATATACGGTGCCGGCCCTCTAGCGATGGGCTCGGTGCACCGTGAACACATCATACTCCGAAATACAGCATAGTGCACATGATGACATAACCGGCCCGGGACTCAGCGAAAGATGTATCAACAGTATGCACGAGCAGAGTCGTGAGTAACCATATGCATATAAATCATCATTACAGACTCAATAGGTAAGTAAGTAATCGACACTCGAGGGTTAAGACGATAGTCAAGTTAAGTTCTTTCAAAAAGTCGTTAGAACTATACGAAGGAAAGTCTCGGGGACCACGGACAAGTATTAAACCAATCCGAGCCCGCCTATGAAAAGTTAGAACATTGTTCGTTATAGAACCTTCTACGAACGTGTCGAGCGATCCGAACCTTCAATGAAAGTTAGAGACCTTACCGACATAGAATCCTTTAGGAACAAAACTTTTTATGTAACATTTTGCGAAATCCCACCATACAAAAGACACAGGACCATGGTTGACTACATTAAGATCGCTAACATCCAAAAGTGAATAAGATTAGTGAGACATGCTCGGATCTTAAGAATGAGTTACCCCAAGGCTCGTATCATGTCTTACTTACATCTAAGACATACCAAAAGAAAGAAAGAGGTAAGCTTTACATACCTCGTCCGCGTCCTAAGCGAATCCGAACTTAAGTCTCTCGGCCACCAGAGATCCTCTGACAACGTCGTTAGATGCCTAAACATTAGTTATAGAGCGCTTAGGAATCCAATCCCAAGCTAGCACTTTATTTACGGGGAAATTTGGTGGCATTTTCCATATAAATTCAACAAACCCGAAATTCAGCATAAGTGAATCATCAACAACAATACCAACAACCATACTAACAACATCATGAATTAATTGAAAACGCGTTCTAACGTTAGTAACTCTTTTCTACATGAATTACGAAATGACATTCCATTTATATTCAAATCAACCGCATCATTTGTTATATCCGTATTTTGTACATTGGCACAATCCGATTTAACTATGTGGTAAGTTAGGGACAAAACTTATTCCGGAATACAAAATTAGGGACTTTTGACCTTCGGTTGATTTTAAGACCTAAGTTGTTCCTTGAATTTTGTTGGCATGGAACATTTAGGAAAATTTAGGACCAAAAATGGAATAATTGAAGAGATTCAAATCATGCAAAATTATTGCCTTTTTAGGCCGTGTGACCTTAAATGGTCCCATAGCATTTGTGGACAAATTTAGTTGGTCAACACATGTGTGGGCCATGGGACACTTGTATAAGTCTTATATTAGCACAAAAGATGACTAATAAGTCAT
>NW_026718707.1:0-13207 GCF_029784015.1 Lycium ferocissimum | reverse complement strand
GTAATACCACGATAAAAAGTGAACAACTAATAATTTAGGTAAGAAACTCTCGTCGTCCGGTTCATGTAGGAAAACTCAAAAAAAGGTGATGCGATGTGTGTTTTTGACTCTTTTTAACTCTTAAAATAGTTCAAGGACCATTTTAATAATTTTCTCTAAATGTTTTCATTAAAGTTTTTAATAGCAATAATCGCCCAAATATAAATTAATCAAGTTCCTATATAAGGAAATGCGCCAATCCTCAGTCTCCTCTCTCTCTCTCTGTCCTACAGGTCAACCATTTGGGATCTTGCCAGGAGATTATTGGATCTTTTTGAATGAAAATAGCTCCTTTATGCTTAATCAACTAAGTAAGTTTCTTCATTTCTCTTTTTAAGCTGAATCACTTGCATGTGTTTTATTCTTGTGAAATGGGAGTTGGGTTTACTTTTAGATTCATTTCCTGCTGTAAGAAAGGTTCAAATGATGCTAACACCTTGTTTGGATGGTTGTTACATATTTTATCTTATTCTGTTGTATTGTATTGTACTGTATTGTTTTGATGAATACAATGTTTGAATATATTGTATGTCAGACGTCAACAATTTGAAGGATAGACTTACAAGAACAGTAGCATACGGTGTAGAGCTATCATAAAAAGGTACAATAAAGGATAAAATATAATTAGTAGATAATAAGCAAAGAAAAAATGAGAAAAAATAATAAGGTAATGAAGCCCCCCCACACCCCAAACAGGACTTTGGTCTAGTGGTAAGAGCTCAACTTGTGATGTGCGGGTAATGCGCACGTCAGGGGTTAGAACCCTAGCCTGATCTTTAAGTGGAGAAGGGTAGAGTCCATCATCCACAGAGTTTTGAACTGTGCACCATTGGTCCTCGAGGATGTATCGGTTATTGAAAAAAAAGATAATGAAGCAACTTGGAACGTCACTAAATCTGATTTAGTTGTCATAGTATTCTGTTTCACAACTTGACCAATAGAAATGTCTTTTTGGATTAATTTGTTTATTGTTTTGCTTAGTGATTCTGGAGTCAATTCAGCTCCTCAGAAGGTAGCTTTCAGTAAATTGTTGAGGAAGCGCAAAAGCAGGTCATTCATTCCTTGGCAATTTGGAGGATAGAAAAGTTCTCCAATTTCCACTTTACTTGGATAAAGATGCCATTTACCACTTATAGTTCGTTACCACCTTCCGAACACTGTGATTATGATGTGTTTTTGAGTTTTAGAGGTGAAGACACGCGTAAGACCTTTGTGGCTCACCTTTACAGAGAATTAAGTCGGGCTGGATTCAATACCTTCAAGGATGATGAAACACTAGAATGAGTGCATCGATTTCACCTCAACTTGTCAGTGCTATTAAACGGTCAAGGTTTGCCATTATCATCTTCTCAAGAACTATGCTTCATCCAAATGGTGCTTGGATGAGCTGGTGAAGATCATGGAGTGTAGAAATGAACTTGGGCAGGCAGTTGTACTGATCTTCTATAACATAAGTCCATCAGAAGTACGCTTCCAGAGAAATAGTTTTGCTGAGGCCTTTTCCACATACGAGAAAGATTTCAAGGGTGACACCAAGAAGGTGCATAATTGGAGGAAAGCCTTAAATAAAGCAGCCAATTTGGCAGGCCATGATCTACATGGCAGTACTTACAACGGGTCAGTAGCTATTTTACTTGGCATTAAAGTTGCTGATCTTTATGCAGAGAGTTAATTGTTATAATGTTGAGCATTTCTTAGATTATGGATGCATTTGCAAACGAACTTTCATTCCCAGACTTCTTTAGTTTGGGATAGGAAGCAAAAATGCTAATGTGCTAATTACTCTGTGTAACTCATGAATTTATTGAACCGCAAGTAACCCAGCCATCTACTTCTTCACCTCTCATACCTATAAATCCACAGGTTAGCTGAAGTTCTCTCAATCTAATATGTAAGGTGATCACAATCCCTTTTGCTAATTAAAAAAAGTAAGGTGATTACTATCCTTTTTGTTCTTATAACTCCTGTGTAATCCTATTTGATGATGCCAATAACGTCCATAGTCTCCTGATTTATTTTATAGTTTCTTTTGTTTTGCTTTGCTCTATTCTGTGTTTTACTCAAGTGTCCGTGTAGCTTCTTTATTTTAAATTCTTTTTGCTCAGATTGCCATTGTCTTCTCTCTCTCTTGTGCAGAAATGAGTCTTCATGCGTTCAACATATTGTGAAAGAGATAGCTAATGAGTTGTGTCAAAAGTCGATGATCAGTGGCACTCTATTCGGAGCAGAATCACAAATTCAGGCTGTAAGCTCGCTGTTGATGATGGAATGTGAAGATGTTCGATTTATTGGGATCTGGGGGATGGGTGGTATTGGCAAGACCACCATTGCAAGTGCCATTTTTCATAGATTTTCTCATCAATTCGAAGGTGCTTGCTTTGTTGCAAACATTAAAGATCAAGTTAAACAGGGATTGCTGTCTCTGCAAAAGACTCTGCTTACTAAGGTATTGACCAGTGAATCTGTGAATCTTGCTGATGAATATGGTGGAATTGATATGATAAGCTTGGCTTTAAGAAGGTTCTGGTAGTTCTTGATGATGTGGATCATCAAGACCAGTTGGATGGACTAGCTGGAGCCCATGATTGGTTTGGTAAAGGCAGTAGAATTATTATTACAGCAAGGGACGAGCACTTGCTTTTGAACTGCGATGACACATTTAGAGTTAGTTTACTTGCTATAGCTGAAGCGACTCGACTATTTAGTTGGCATGCTTTTAGAAAGACATCTCCAGTCAATGGTTTTGAGCAGTTCTCCGACCGAGTTGTACAGTATGCTGGAGGCCTTCCCCTGGCACTTAAAGTCTTGGGTTCCTTCCTTCGTGGACGGAACATAAAGCAGTGGAGGAGTGCACTAGATGCACTGCAAGATACTCCTAATGCTGAAATCATTTCAATGCTTAAGATAAGTTATGATGGACTAGGGGATGCAGTGAAGCAAGTTTTTCTAGACTTAGCATGTTCATTTGGAACATCTGATGCTGGTACTCTTAAAAAACTGTTCACTGAAATAATGATTGAAGTCCTGGTTGAGAAGTCCCTCCTATTTGTTTCAGCATTTGGTAGGATTGAGATGCATGATTTGATTCGAGAAATGGGCTGATGTATTGCAGTGCAAGAATACCCAAGGCGCCGGATATGGCTTCAGGAGGATATTGCTGATATTTTAACTGAAAATAAGGTAGCAATTTTATCCTGATAAATTTTACAAATTATAAGCCATCACAATTTACAATATTCTACTCTTGCCTTTAGCAGATGAGGCTAAAAAACATTTATGACCATAAACGTGTTAAGCTTTGAAATGAGGCTGAAAAACATTTCCCAACCATACATGTATTTTACTTTTAGAATGAGGATTGATATAACCCAACTAATTTGAAATTGAGGCATCATTAATTGAACGTATTAAGCTTTTAGCGCCCTGTCCCTTTTTTCTCCAGATTGCACGCCTGGAATGTCACACTTGTTGCAAGTTTATTAAATGCAAGCATGTAAGATTGTTGGGGAATATAGCAGTTAATCTTTCTTCCATCTCCCTGCCACAACAAGATAGTCCCACGTCTGATCTTCTTCATGAAAGTGACACAAATGTTTATTCCAGAGGATGGATAAAAAATGATTCCTGATTCCTGCATTTGCTTAGAAAATGGAAATAACTCTTTGGTCATATTCTTTTTAGAAAGCGTCAATTATCACGTGCGAGCATGAAAACATCGCTTGTACTTTGTGCTCTGTTAATGCAATTTTTGAATCCTTACAGGCCGGAGAAGCAATAGAAAGCATAATAATTCCATTGAAGTCCATCTCACAGGAAGATACTATACACCTGAGCAATGAAGTCTTCAAGCATATGAAGCGACTAAGAATATTTATATTTTGGCCTCACAACAACTTCATGCATTTCTGCTGTCATGACCCCCTTAAGTTTCTTCCTAATAGCTTATGCTGGTTAACTTGGTCATCTTATCCTTCACCATCGTTGCCAGAAAATTTTGAACCACCAAACTGGTGGGGCTTATTATGCATGGCAGTTATGTGGTTAAGCCCTGGAAGGGGTCAAAGGTATGATTTGACTCAAAACTATTTTTTCCCCGTTATCTTTGAGTCCTCTGCAAATATATATTTGAGACCATATTTTCATCTATGATCTAAGGTACATAATTTGTAACCATACATAAAATAGAGATGAATTTATGTTATACTTATATTCATATATTTCATTTCTTGTTCGAAACAACGTTACAGGTTAACTATTCTTGATTTGGGTGACTCCCAGAAATTAATCCAAATTTCAGACCTTTCGGGGTCTCCAAATTTAGAGAAGCTAATCCTACGTTACTGTGTTCGGCTGGTAGAGGTCCACCCATCGTTTGGAGCCCTCAAAAAGCTTACTATTTTAGATGTGGAAGGTTGTGAAAAACTTGAAAGGCTTCCCATTATGTTTCAGTCCTGGTCTCTAGAAATTCTGAACTTTTCTGGTTGTCGAAGTTTGAGAAAAGTCCCAGAAATTCAGCAAAATGTGAATCGCTTAACAGAATTCAAGAAGCCATACATTGGGGTACTTGAATTAATATCATCATTTGAACAAGGCAATGCACTGAGCTATCTAGATTTGAGTGACTGCAGCAACATTGAAACACTCCCTAGCAGCATTTGCAGGTTGAAAAATTTGAAGTTTCTTTACCTCAATCGCTGTTCCAAACTAAAGAACTTGCCAGAAGACATTTGTGATCTCGTAGACTTGGAGGGGCTTGATGCAAGTGAAACATCAATCTGGTGCACCCCTAATTCCATCACACGCTTGGTGAAACTAAAGTTATTATCTTTCCGAAAAGCACCTAAGTTTTTTCATGTGAGCGATTTGTGCAGTAGGGGATGTTTCGCCCAACTTGATTTGAACTTTCAGCTGCCCGGTGCTTTATCAGTGTTCTGCACACTTATAAGACTAGATCTCAGTGCTTGCAATTTATTTGATGGCAGTATTCCTGAAGATCTTGGATTCTTGGCCTCACTATTAGAGTTAAATCTGAGCAGAAATAGCTTCACCTATTTACCTAAATGCATTGCGCTACTTAACAGCCTTCGACACCTTGACCTAACCTATTGTGAAAAGCTTAAAGAGTTGCTAGAGCTTCCTCCACGTATAATGAAACTGTTTACAGATGATCGCTTTGCTTTGCAAAGCATAACAACACTACCAACCATGTACAAAGAGTTGTACTTGGTCTCCTTCGCTAACCAGAAGATGCAAGTGGCGTGGTGTACTTCACGCAGGGAAAGTTCTGGTGCGCGGATGAGAGACTTTCTAAGGGAGAACATGACTGACATGCCAGAAGATATTCTCGTTCCATTTTTGTTAATGGTGCAGTTTAAGGTATGCTTCTCCTTCTGTCTTTGCCTATAAACTTTTTGAGATTATAAGCATGCAACGATGCGATCTTGTTCATTGTAGATGTTTAAAAAATGGACTAATCGTGGAACATTAATACTGTTGTAGTTGGTTTTTGACGACCTGCGCAGAGGGGGAAGATTTTCTGTTGTCTTCCCTATAAGTGATCCAAGTCCTAAGGTTCCTTCGTGGTTCAAGTATCGTAAGACGTCAAAGAGGATTTCCTTCAATCTGGAGAAACACTAGTATAATGATAAGTTTCTGGGATTTGCTATCTATTTTCAGCTTCCTTCCTTAAATGATGAATTGCCAAAACACCGTAATAGGCATTTATCATTCAGTTTATTACGGGATGTAAAGATCACTACAAAATTGGTGCCAGACTGCTGTTATGGATCTACCAACATTTGAAAAAGTAGTTCATTTGCAAGTTTCAAATGTAGTTTCATATGGTTGTCATGACTGCTTTATTTTTTTACAATTGGATAAGAGAAAGGTACATTTTAAAGGAAAAGGTAAAGACACTATGTTGGTAAGTAATCCAAATGACTACTGTAGATTTGAGGCATCTATAGATCGTCAAATGTCATCAAATTGGGGAGTTCGTCTGGTATATGCTGATGATATTGAGGTGATATGGTTGGAATTAGCTTGGCAGTTTAACAGAGTCGAGAATTTGCCTGAAGAGGAATTTGAATTTTGTGCTGCTAGGTTGGGAAAATTGTTAGTCCCAGGGGAAATAAGATATTTTCTTGGGACACTTATTAAGTATTATTTGCCAGTCCTACCAACTTGCCCTATATGCTTATCCTTTGCTGAAGACTTGACTCACTTATTCTTGACTTGTAAATACTCTAAGCTAGTCTGGGAAGGATCAAGATTGGGCCTAAACTTTGATGTTGGGACTCCAGTTGAATTTAGTAAGTTATTACTGGCCTGGACTTCGTCAGCTTCTGAAAATGAAGATTTAAGTTTTTTGGTAGCTGTCCTGTGGGCAATCTGGCAGCACAGAAACAAGGTAGTGCATGAGAGAGCTGATTTTGTTCCGTCAGAAGTCATTTCCACTGCAGTTAAAGTGTACTCAAGGTTTCCGTATTCTGAAGGCAGAGCAATGAGAGAGCTCTATGAGGTGCGTAGACGAACAATTGTGGATCTCAATGCTTTCAATTTTGGTTCAGATGTACAGCTGGACGATGACGTGCTAGTAATTGAGGTTAATGGAGCCTGGAAAGAGGGACAAGAATGGGCTGGAATGCCATGGATAGCGTAAACAAAATCCGGGGTTAAAGTGGCAGCAGCTAGAAGATCGTTGAAGGTCATTAGCAAACTACGTGCAGAAGTACATGCCTTTGAGTATGCAGTGAAATGGGCTTGCTTTCGAGATTCTAAAATCATAATTTTGTCTGACAACCCAACCTTGATTAAGGAACTCCATAATTCAGACTGCTGTTCAGATCAGGACATTGTCTATGTGTTGCATGAATGTCTGGAATTAATGGAAGTAGAAGAAATATCCTGGAAAGTTGTCAAAGTTCCCAGTTATGCAGTATCAACTGCAAAGAAGGCAGCAAAAATGGCCATGAAGACTTACATGGATGTATTGGACTTGGATCCACATAACTCATAAACTGTGCAAGTTAAGGTGTGTTCGGTATGAAGGAACATGTTTTCTTGAAAAATGTTTTCCAAGAAAATAAGTGAGTTTCTTACTTATTTTCTTGTGTTCGGTACACTCTTAGTGCGAGTTCCAAGACAAGTGAGGCTTGCTCTAGTCGTTGAGCACCTCCAGCATCAACTGGTAGGCTGAGACTGGTTCGAGTCACGCTGAATGATAAGTGGGAACACTATTGATACTCCTAATGGGCCTGGGGTGGAAAAAAAAGTGAGAGTTCCAAGAGGCTTGGGCTGCAGAGAGCTTTATCTTGGGTTATTGGTTGTGGTCAGATTCAAAGGCGGATCCAGGATTTGAACAGTATGGGTTCGAGTTCGGGATTCTACCACCGCCCATTTGATTTACTTTATTCGAAATCTATTATTTGTACATATTTAGTAGATTTTTCAACACATAAGCGACCTTTTTTTTTTTTGAATTTTTTTGAATGGCTAATTTGTAACGGTTATATTGAACAAAGAAGTCGTTAAAAATTAATCTGAGTTGCATGAAGATAGTGCGACCTCAAAGGGTCAAATAATTCTCAATGACAACTTTTTCTATTGGTTAACCATCATGTATCCTGGCCTCAAGAGACCTCTGGTTAAAGGCGGAGGAATCTCTATCATCTCACCACACCCCTCGGTGTAAAGAGACGACTTTTAAGTGCAACTTTGTAAAAGTTTGAAATGCACATTTGTGATTCAAACAACATTAAATGAGAAGAAAAACCAACAAACAAGTATTTCTGAAAACTACTAGCTAGTCAGAGATAAAACTTGTTGGTTCTGGGTTTAGTTTATATTATACATAGAATTTTTTATTTATCTTATGACATAGAACAAATGATAGGACTTGTTGAGGTTAAGAATTAATTTGCTTTTATGTAGAAGACCAAAGTTGACTATGAAAAACGGGTGAGCAAAAACATTTTATATTTTTAACCCCATTATAAAAAATTCACATAAACCTTCAAATTGGGTAAACAAATAACACATAGGCTTCCTTGTTCATATTATAAACGAAATTTAGTGACAAGTAGTCATTTGTCTTTAACTAGAATGGTAAGTATTCTTTCATCTTTAATTAGAGATCGCGAGTTTGAATCCTACAAAAATGAAGTCGACTTCATTTGGAAATTTTTACTCCTAAAGTGGAACTTCCCCGTGCGAATCCAAATCACTCGGGAAGCAAAACAAATACTGAATATCATGCAGGAAATCAAAATATATATACAGAGAGAGAGAACCCAAACTGAGTAGTGACCAGCCATTGATAGCACATTCCCAACTTTAATTCACCCAACGAAGTCCATTGTCTCTTTATCTAGACATGAATATGACAACAAAACCATAATGCAACTAATTACAATATTACATTCACAACACAACGTTTTTGAAAATTAAAGTAATTTTTGAATAATAAAGAGATGAACACAAAATCTCGAATAATAGTAGTATTACAAGTCAAGGAGTAAATATCTCAAAAGGTCACTCAATATGTGAAATTTATCTAGCAACCACTTAACTTAGTTTTGTATCAATAAAGTCACTCAACTTATAGATTTTTTCTTGCAAAGTCACTCAAGTTAAATTGGTTTTCCCACATAGTCATTATAACCAAAAACTAAAAGAGATAATTACATAAACCTTCCCTCAAGTTTGTTTATGTAATACTTGCTTCCTTTGTGGTTTATAATATTATGCTTACCTCTGTTAATCTTAATGTTTTTGGTAATAATTCTT
Organism: Lycium ferocissimum; assembly: GCF_029784015.1. Classification (NCBI taxonomy): domain Eukaryota; kingdom Viridiplantae; phylum Streptophyta; class Magnoliopsida; order Solanales; family Solanaceae; genus Lycium; species Lycium ferocissimum. The sequence goes on along the minus strand of NW_026718707.1, from coordinate 4,381 downwards.
TGGGTAATTTAGTAGACCTCTCCCTTAGGTTTGTCTTTATCACACATCCCTCCTTGTGTTTTGCAATATTACATTTACCTCTCTTAGTTTAATTTTTTTGTAACATAACCATTAAAGTGGTAAAATCTACATAATGTTCCAGAATTACCCTTTGTGTCATTAACTGTTAAGTATTATATTTTGTATAGTTTTTTTATGCTACAAGTAAAACTACGTGCACTGTTCAATCTATATATAATATAAAGCTAGGCATTAAGAGAGTGATGTGACACCTCTTTTAGTAGAAATCCTGTTATCTTTTTCCTCCGTTTTTTTGACAATTTCCTAATTTTTATTTACAATGTGTCAATTACCACTCTTTTTGGCATTTTCCTCCATCGGTCTATTTAATCTAGTGGAGTAATAAATAAAAAGTAAAGCACGATCCGTTTGGTTTGGCTAATAAAAGCCCAAGTGGCCAATAAGGGCTGATATTTGTTTTCTGCCCACGTAGCAATAGCACTTAAATATACCATTTGAAGTTCTTTCTCTCCTTTATATTATTTTTCCCCATTATTTGCTTTAAAAATTTCTCTTCCATAACTCCCCTATTCAATTCTACTCTTAATAATACTCATAACTCCCATGTTTTTTCAAATTTTCATATTCATAACCCGCAAATATTTAATTTAAAAGTTTAAGATACCTTATGGTATTCCTTCATTCTTATCTATATAAATTCATATTTTGTTTCATGAGACCCTACACATGATTATCTTTTCATTTCATATTTGAGTAGTAATACTATTATACTTCTTTGTAACATTATATTCATGCTTTAGTTTGGCTTGAAGAGAAGAGGCGCTCTTGATAGGTGATCGGCTTGTGAGAGTGGATGTCGACAACTACTAGGGAAATTATGCATTAATTCCATGTTTTTTCCCACTATTTTTTAACGGTTAAGATCATAAGAATAATGTGCATAATATATTATTTTATTATTTATTTATGTTTTTGTATGCTCTCTCTATGATTCCTCTTTAGTTTGGCTTGAAGAAGAAATAAGAAGGTCTCTTGAATGGTGGTAGACTTGTGGAAATGGATGTCGAAGAACTCGAAAAATTATGCATTAATTCTGTATTTCTTCCTACTATTTTTTAGTTTTGAAGGTCATAAGAATGATGTGCATATTGTATATTTTCTTCTTTATTTTTTTTCGTATGCCCTATGATTCCTCTTTAGTTTGGCTTGACGAAGAAGAAGAAGGGCTCTTGACTGGTTATTGATTTGTGGAAGTGCCAAAGTGGATGTCGACAAGAATTCAGGAAATTATGCATTAATTCTGTATTTTTTCCTACTATTTTTTAATGATTAAGGTTGTAAGAATGATGTGCATGTTTTATTATTTTAATTTTTTCGTATGATCTCTCTATGATTCCTCTTTAGTTTGGCTTGAAGAAGAATAAGAGCTCTTGAATGGTGATCAACTTGTGGAAGTGGATGTCGACAAGAACTCAAAAAATTATGCATTAATTCCATATTTCTTCCTACTATTTTTTAGTTATTAGGGCCGTGAGGATGTGCATATTGTATTATTTTCTTCTGTATTTATTTTTTCGTTTGCTCTCGATGATTCCTCTTTAGTTTGGCTTGAAGAAGAAGAAGGGCGCTTGAATGGTTATTGATTCGTGGAAGTGCCAAAGTGGATGTCGACAAGAACTCAGGAAATTATGCATTAATTCCGTATTTTTTCCTATTATTTTTTAATGATTAAGGTCATAAGAATGATGTGCATGTTTATTATTTTAATTTTTTCTCTATTTATTTTTTCGTATGGTCTCTCTATGATTCCTCTTTAGTTTGGCTTGAAGAAGAATAAGAGCTCTTGAATGGTGATCAACTTGTCAAAGTGGATGTCGACAGGAACTAGAAAAATTATGCATTAATTCCATATTTCTTCCTACTATTTTTTAGTTATTAGGGTCGTGAGGATGATGTGCATATTGTATTATTTTCTTCCGTATTTATTTTTTCGTTTTCTCTCTATGATTCCTCTTTAGTTTGGCTTGAAGAAGAAGGACTGTTGAATGATTATTGATTTGTGGAAGTGCCAAAGTGGATGTCGATAAGAACTCAGGAAATTATGCATTAATTCAGTATTTTTTTCCTATAATTTTTTTAATGATTAAGGTCGTAAGAATGATGTGCATATTTTATTATTTTAATTTTTTTCTCTATTTATTTTTTCGTATGCTCTCTCTATGATTCCTCTTTAGTTTGGCTTGAAGAAGAATAGGAGCTCTTGAATGGTGATCAACTTGTGGAAGTGGATGTCGACAAGAACTCAAAAAATTATGAATTAATTCAAAGTGTTCTTCCTACACTTTTTTAGTTATAAAGGTCGTGAGAATGATGTGCATATTGTATTATTTTCTTATTTGTATTTATTTTTTTTCGTATACTCTCTGATATTTCTTAGTTTGATTTTTATATGAATTTAGGTTACGTAGTTAGTAATTTCTTTTGGTTCAAATTAGTAATTTATGATTTTTTTAAATCTCCTAACCTCTAATCAAGTTTCAAAATTAACAATTGATTGCTTAAAGAATAAATTTTAAACATTTAAATACAATGATCATTTGGAGTTCATGGTTCAAGTTTTCTATACATTAAGGACTATTTCAGTTACGTGATGTATATGAAAAATTAAAATAGAAGATAATGGTAAAAAACAGCACAGTATAAGTATCTTTTTTTTAGTTTCATATTTCTGAAAAGGCTATCGGGTGTGTGATTCCTACATAATTATCTGTTATACTAGTGTTGCAAAACATCTATTATTAATTGTTCGCTTTTAATGAGGTGTATGTATAACAAGTTGGTAATAGTTCAGGTAGAAAAAGTTAACAACTAATAATTTAAGTAGGAAATTCAAAAAAAGGTGATACTTGAGATGTGTTTTTGACTCTTTTTAACTCTTAAAATAGTTCAAGGACCATTTTGATAATTTTCTCTAAATGTTTTCATTAAAGTTTTTAATAGCAATAATCGCCCAAATATAAATTAATCAAGTTCCTATATAGAGGAAATGCATGATATCAGTCTCCTCTCTCTCTCTCTGTCCTACAGTCAACCATTTGGGATCTTGCCAGGAGATTGTTGGATCTTTTTGAATGAAAATAGCTCCTTTATGCTTAATCAACTAAGTAAGTTTCTTCATTTCTCTTTTTAAGCTGAATCACTTGCATGTGTTTTATTCTTGTGAAAATGGGAGTTGGGTTTACTTTTAGATTCATTTCCTGCTGTAACAATGGTTCAAAATGATGCTAAAATGTGTTCAAGATTCCTCTGATCTCTAATAATCCCAGCCGAAACGATGCACGCGCCGTCACGCGCCATCTGTCGGTCAGCGTCGGCGAGCGTGTCAGTGTCACGCCCCGGCAGGTGAACTTTTCCACCCTCACCCGTGTCTGTTTTCATAATATGACCAAGATATAGCTTCAGCTCTTCAGAAGGCAGCTTGGCAATTTGGAGGATAGAAAAGTTCTCCAATTTCCACTTTATTTGGATAAAGATGTCATTTGCCTCTTGTAGTTCGTTACCACCTTCCGAACAGTGGGAACATGATGTGTTTTTGAGTTTTAGAGGTGAAGACACGCGTAAGACCTTTGTGGCTCACCTTCACAGAGAATTGATTCGGGATGGAATCAATACCTTCAAGGATGATAAAGCACTAAAACGAGGTGCATCCAGTGGCGGACCCTGGATTTAAGGGTCGTGGGTGCTTCCGGCCTGGAAACTAAAGCACCCAACTATGTTATTGATTTTCAGGGTGCTTTTTAATATATTTCATACATTACTATATAACTATACCTAATCTACGTCGGGTTTAATGGGTGCTGGAGCACCTCCAAAATACACATAGGTCCGCCCCTGGGTGCATCAATTTCACCTCAACTTGTCAGTGCCATTAAACTGTCAAGGTTTGCCATTATCATCTTGTCAAAGAACTATGCTTCATCCAAATGGTGCTTGGATGAGCTGGTGAAGATCATGGAATGTAGAGATGAACTTGGGCAGACAGTTGTACCAGTGTTCTATGACATAAGTCCATCGGAAGTACGCTTCCAGAAAAATAGTTTTGCTAAACCCTTCTCCAGATATGAGGAAGATTTCAAGAACGACACTGAGAAGGTGCATAAATGGACGAAAGCCTTAAGTGAAGCAGCCAATTTGTCAGGCCATGATCTGCATGGGAGTACTTACAACGGGTCAGTAGCTATTTAACTTGGCATTAAAGTTCCCGATCTTCCTACAAAGCATTGATTGTTATAATGTTGAGCATTTCTTGGATAATGGATGCATTTGCGCATTGAACTTTTATTCCTACACTTCTTTAGTC
>NW_026718706.1:0-13047 GCF_029784015.1 Lycium ferocissimum | reverse complement strand
GAAACTCGGTTTGGGATACTCGTCGGGGGCCCCCGAGGTTTTCCTTTGTGTAATGTTAACAAGCTTTTGAAGGGTTTAGTGTGACTATAAATCCCTAACCTCGAGCGTCGACTACTTGTTTCTCTGTCGAGTTTGTAATGACGATTGTACTTTTTTAATTTCCATAAATTATTTCATAAGGTTCGATACGTATCTATGATCCACTAAGCGCTATTTGATATGCTTTCGAGCGACATTCGAAAAAACTTGATTTGACTATCGTCTTGTTTTTTTTTAAAAACGATGGTTCGCTTTGATTATTTTATCGAGTCTTTGAAAATGTTTCATGCGCATTTAGTTGCTCACGGCTGCGCTCGTGCATATGGTTGTTGCTTCTTTCACCGAGTCCCGGGCCGGTTATGTATCGTGCGTACTATGTTATATTCGATTGACGATCTTTGTGTTACGATTCACGAGCTCCTCGCTAGAGCGGGTTCCGTTTGGTGTTATTTTGTGTTATTATGATGTGTTATGATGTGTGAGCGGGGATACGGAGATATGAAACCTTCGAGGTGATGCGTGGTATCGCCGATGACGGGCGGGCGACCATCGTTCTAAGAGCCCTGTGCGTGATTTGTATTTTTATGAGTAAGCATTTCGTTATCTTATGTTATATTCGGTGTGATCTTTGTGTTACGGTTCACGCTCTCATTAGAGAGGCGTAGGGTTAAAGTTTGGTGTTATCTTGTGTTATTATGATGTGTTATGATGTGTGACGGGGATACGGAGATGTAAAGCATACGAATGTGATCTTGTGGTATGGCGCGATGACGGGCGGGCGACCGTCGTTCTGGAAAACCTGTCATGATTTGTATTTTTATGAGTAAGCATTTCGTTATTTTGAATCTCTTTTTTTTTACGTATTTTTTGGTTTGACTTTGGTCTTTACTATATTTCGTAGTACCGTACTCGATCATAATCGTGCGACCCCCTTTCTTCGGGGGCTGCGTTTCATGCCGCGCAGGTACGGACTCGTTTGGATGATCCGCCGCTTAGGGTTCTGTTCGGTGACTTGGAGCGCTCGCACTTGTTACGGAGCCTATGCACCGATTGAGGATACATTATTATGCATATGTATATATTTATTCACCCGGGTACGAGCGGGGTTTTGTCCGTGCTTATGATTGTTGTTATTCTTAGAGGTGCGACGGACATGTATGTGTGGGTTATGGGTATCATTGTCCGGTCGTGTACGTGTGATTTGTGATTTGGATCCTGTATACTATGATAGCCTTATTGGCTTATATGTGATATTATCACAACCGGATTATGATAGCGATATGTATATCGGTACATGTGTGACGGTTTAAGGCCGACGCTCCGCTCTTGTAAATTTATGTTATTTGTATACGGTATAAGTTATTCGTCTGTTGTTTCGGTTGGGATGCGGGTAGGTACGAGTGCCCAACTCGGGCACGAGTCACGGCCTACGGGGTTGGGTCGTGTCACGATTATAAGAACGTGCCTACTAAGGCTAGAGAAAATTGGGCAGCATTTCCTTTGCTTATACGACTTCCTTCATATTCCATATCAACTCCCAAACATTCATAACAACAATCACAATATCATAAACAACAATCGTCATTCATTTTGCGTTAGCCACGTTTCACAATTTCACTTCAAATTCTCCGTAATCATGATCATAGCTCACTATCGCGTTCTTTTATATACAATGCTTATTCCATGTTCTAAATGTCATTCATAACCTACTTACAATCACAACATGTCCATTTTCATGATTCATTCCAACTCTTACTCAAATGACACTATTCCATTTATGACCTATTTTCTATATTCTACTACAATCCAAGTGTTTCAACTTCTCAAGACCTTAAAAAACATGAGAATTCCATAAAACTTATCTTAGATAGTGTAAGAACAAGCCTTGAGTAGCAATACTCTTCTTACACCAAAACCCTAGTTCACTTCTCTTGGACTTTCTTGACTTAGATGACTTTAATGGGTTTCACACTCTTGATTTTTGTTGGTTTGATGAAGTTGATCATCAATTTCCTTTGAATTCTCGTGGATGAAGAGTGAAGAATATTCTAGAAGGTTGTTGACTTGTGGAGTGAAAATGAAAATGAAATAAAATGAGAGAGAGGTCCCTTATATGATTTTAAAGTACATCACGACCATGATTCACGGACCAACATATGTCCGTATAATTTATGCGGCCAGTATGTGTCCATTACCCAACCCGTAGGTCATGACTAATGTCCGACACACCTATACGTACCGATACCCAGAATTAGCATAGTGACTTGCATAATCATAATTAATCATAAATGGCTTCAGATATCGCATAATAGTCAACGTAAGTAGCATAAGCAACCAGCGTCAAATGCACCGAATCTCAAAATATGCACAAAGCGTGTGTTCGACTAGGGCGCGGCGTGGCCCGGGTAAACCGCCCAAAGCATATAACACATACACATAACCGTGCGTGTAAAGCTATAACCGCACATGTCCCGCGGGCATTCTAGGCGTATGCAACAAAATCATGTGACGGGGACGGGGCCGTCGTGCCCCCGAATAAATATGTACGTATGCATCGGAATAAGATGTATACCAAAATCTCGACTCGGATGAAGGAGCACTCCCGGATACAGAAAGGTGTCTGAAGTGGGTGATCACCCAAGGCGGCGTCGGTACTGCGGGCGTGAAACGCGACCCCGAAGAAAGGGGTCGGATGAATATGTACCGAGTATGTAAAGCGTAAATACGTAGTCATAATAACAAATTACGTAAAATAGATATGGTATGCAAAATATCAAAATATTTATCAAAATATAAATCATGCATAGGCTTCTTAGAACATGGTCGCCGCGTCGATGGCGCCGTACCACATCATATCTCCAGAAGGTTTCAAATCTCCGACACCCGACATATCGATCACATCATAAAGCCGTACCCCCCGTAACGCTTTTCAAATATACACGTGCCGACTAAAGGGGACTGGTTATTTGAACACATCATACTTCGGAATATATCAAAGTGCGCACGAACATAACCGGCCCGGGATCCGGTGAAGGAAGTACTAACCATATGCACGAGCGGAGTCTTAAGTGACAATAATATGCATAAAATCATAATCATAAATCATTAAGTAAGTAAGAAATCCATATGCGGAGGTCAAAGCGAAAATAGTATTAAATTTTTTCCCGAAAGTCATTAAGGACAGCATAGAAAAGCCGCGGGCCCCACGGACGGGTTCCGACCCCCATCCGAGCCCGACTACGAGAGTTAGGGGAGAGTTATGGGACGAAGACACCTTTATAAGAAGTGGTTACTACGGTGGTCATGTGGATATCTTCATACCGTTTGGTAAAAACCTATACTACTACGACATAAACTCTCTCTATCCCTTTGTGATGAGAGATAGCCCCATGCCCGTTGGGACTCCTGTCTGGCATAGTAATTTGAGTGAGATGGACTTAGATAGCATCTTTGGATTTCAGAGCGAGTCTAGGGTCTTGCAGGATCACTGGCCAGTAGCCATTATCCTATTCTCTGAGAGGGACCTAACATAGTCTTCAAACTTTACCTATTATGTTTTGGGGCGTTCCGAGCTCGTATACAAAAGTTACGGACGTTTGAAGTTCGGGACCCCTTTTGTAGTCAAAATTCTTTATAAGACTTTTGAAACTCAATCACTTGAAAACATAAGAATCTTAGTTTGAGTACATTAAGGAGTAGGTTTTTAGGATCGAATAGAGTACGTATCTAAGCTCGGATTTTTAAGAGTAGAATAACCCCGAGGCTCGGGTCATAGCCTAGTAGTACTAAGACATGCCAAAGAAGAGAAATTAACGCCTTCCATACCTCGTCCGCTCGCAAGATAAGTCAAGCCTCAACTCTCGGATACGCCAAGATCTACATAACGCCAAATACATTAACATTAGCCATACGCACTTAGGCATTCAAATTCAAACGAACATTAATTTCTACGAAATTTCGGCGCATTTCCCCCAGAATACACCAACCCCGAGATTTCAACTCGGCTAATTTCAACAACAACCAAACCAACAACCAAACTATAACATCAATAATCAATTCACAATGCATTCCAACATTACTAGTTCTTTCTACACGACCTTGACAACATACATAATATTCCAACAACATTCATAATATACTCATTTCAACCACTTACGTTCAAACTAATATCAACGTTCATACGTTCAACTACCAATCCAAACCCATTTAAACCATATACAAGAACTCTTTAAGCGATTCATACAATATTGCAAACAACCCAAATATTGTTCCAACTTACCCGAAATTGTCTCCAAACCCGAGAACAACACCAAACATATTCTTTCCTTCCAAATTCATGAATTACACTAATAATCCACACCTTAACAAGGCAATTCTCATAAATACAAAAATCACATAAAATGTGCATAAATTTCCAAATCATCCCATAACTAACATAACATTGTTTGAGTCATCAAACTTGCATTTTTCATCATAGATGTTATATCCCGTATTTCGTACGACGGGATCTTTCGAGCTAAGTGTGGAAAGTTAAGAACAAGACTATTTTCCAACTTTGTTTTATAAGTTGCTTATGAATTTCGTTGGATGGTAATATTAAGGAATTTGGGGAAAAAGGTGCAATTATGGAAATTTATATTTCATGAAATGTGGAGCCAAAAGTGGAGTTTTAAAAATTTAATTTGCATGAAAAAAATGGCCAAAGTGGCCGGCCATGTAATTATGGACCATGGCCACATGGAGTTATTTTATAAGGGACAAGAGATGACTTAGTCTTCATATTCCATCATCTTTTATCTTTAAGAAAATTCTAGAGAATTTGAGAAAAAGAAAAGAAAAAGAAGTGGAAAACATGGAGCATGTGCATGGTCATGTGCCATATTATATATATATATATAGGGATTGGATGACCAAGTTCATCATCTTTCATCAAATCTTACTCTAGAAATTTCATGAGGAATGAAGAAAAAAAAAGGAGGAGAAAAAACGGCAATAAGGGGTACCGCCGAACCAGCCCCATGGAGTTGGTTAAGAAAATTTGTTTCTTTTAGCTCTTATACTAATTGGAACGTCCTCGTCAACGTGGAAGGGTCGTTGGAGCAAGAAGAACATCCGTTAGTGTGGTTGGGGAGCCTAGCCGAGAGGTATAGGGGTGAAGGAAAGGTATGATTCTATCTTATTTTTTGTATGTTATAGATGATTGTGTATATTGTGGAGGGTGTAGATGAATAAAATTCATGAGGTTGTGGTAAGTTGTGTGTGTGGCTGTGTGTGTTGGATTGTATAGGGATGAAGGACTAATTGAATTTAGCATGTTCTTGTGTTGTTGTAATGCATAGAAAATGAATGAAACTCATGGAATGTTGAATGTTGTGTTGTGGCCGAATATGGGCTGAATTGGTATAGGTATGTTGAACTAATTTTATGTTGCATTTTGGTGGTTGTTCGTTGCGGATTATGTAGTGAAAATGAAGGTTTAACGACTTATGTTGGTGTTGCAATTGTTGCGGGCTGTTTTGAAAGTTAATATGGTTCTAATATGTTCTCTTATACTTATGAAGTTAGTGTGGAAATGTATGGAATTGTTGACATAGTACGAGAATTGGAAAGAAAGAAACGCATTATTGTTGTATTCATTAAGTTGGAAGATTTCGGGTCGCATAGCATATTGCTGAATTGTCTTGAAATATGGCGCGAATTGCCTAGAATGCGTTATGAATTGATTATGGATGTTGTTATTATGATTGTTGGTTTGGTTGTTGTTGATATGGGCCGAGCCATAATTCTCGGGACGGTGTATTTACAGAGGAGATGCTGCCCAAATTTTTGTAGACAAAAGAAGGATGGAAGATTTGAAAGCAAAAGTCTACTATCGACAATTGGTAAACATGACCATTTGTAGGATTTTGACGAAACGGGATTGGAGTCTTGACGAGCTTAATAAGCAAGAAAGGTATGTAAAGCTGTCCCTTTCCTTCTTTTGGCATGTCCTAGGGGTACTAAGTTTGGATTTGAGCCTCGGGGGTTATTCTGTTCATGGAAATCCGAGTTTGAAATTGAGTGCTATTCATTCAATGTAATTGAATTAGATTCCTTACCTCTTGTTGAGAAAAATGTTCAAACATCTATAACTTGCATAAGTGTAACCGAATCACCTTGAAACTTGTTTTACACTAAAGAGCTAAAGAAAGTATAAAGTCCGATTTTCTAAAACCACTCCGAAGGGGGTGTGATATATTATTTTCTAAAGCTTTTCTAAAACCACTCCGAAGGGGGTGTGATATATTATTTTCTAAAGCTTTCCTACAACCACTCCGAAGGGTGTGATATATTATTTTCTAAGGCTTTTCTAAAATCACTCCGAAGGGGGTGCGTACAAAACCACTCCGATGGGGGTGTGAGATTTTATTATTTAAACTTTTCAAAACCACTCCGAAGGGGTGCGATATCTCATTATTATTATCATTATGCCCGGCGGGGCTAGGATTAGTAGTATGTCACGAGTGGCATGTCCGATGGGGGCCGGGATAGCCGTATGTCACGAGTGGCATGCCCGGGGGCTAGGATGCCGGGGCCGCATGTCCGATGGGGCCGGGATAGACGTATGTCGGACCGGCATGCCCGAAGGGGCCATCATTTTACGTCGGGGCGATGTCCGATGGGGCCGTGATAGACGTATCTTTCGACCGGCACACCCGGGCGGGATTATTATTATTATTATTATTACTATTATTATTATAATATTATTATTATTATTATTATTATTATTATTATTATTATCATCATTATCATTATGCCGGAAGCGGCAATGCCCGAAGAGGCCATCATTATTATTGCGCCGGAAGCGGCCGTCCGTGACTATTTCATTGGTATGTCGGAGACGACACACGGGTTAGGTTGCATCCTTTGCTTAAGGAATGTGTGTTCATTTGTATTATTTACTTAAGGATTGTTCTAGGACCCCATGTATACATTTATATTTCCTCCGGCGAGGCCGGCAGGTAATGAGCTTGATTGTGATTTCTTTTCTTCTAAATTGAGCGAGTGGTTGTTATTTGTAATCGCTTTACATACTCGGACATATCCCGCATCGACCCTCTCTTCTTCGGGGGCTGCGTTTTCATGCCACGCGGTACACGCCGTATGAAGAGAAGACTTTGCTAGGAGTTGTTTCCGCGGGATTGGCGAGCTCCATTTCGGTTCGGAGTGTTGCGGGAGTCGGCATTTATGTCATGGTATTTGTATATCCTAGAGACTTTGCGAGACGTTGTCCTGTGGATAGTGCGTCGGGAAGTGCGATTAATGTGTAAATGTTAAAGAGTATGTATTTTCAGATATTGACTGTTGTTGAAAAGTTCCATGTTTTGAGAAATTTTTGAAACGGCAGGTTTTAGTAGCGCGAACGTTAAGGGTTCGCTCGACTCTGAGGAGGGTCGGGTGCCCATCACACCCTAGTAAGGTCGGGGTGTGACAAAGTGGTATCGAGCGTGTCTGTCCCCTAGGGGTTGTCCGCAAAGTCGTGTCCGGTAGAGTCTTGTTTATGGTGTGTTGCGCGCCACATTTATAAACAAGGAGGCTACGGGCATCTAGGGATTGTTGACCTTCGTCATATCTAAGATCGTGCGATAGAGCCCGGTCATAGGACATGAAGTCCCTTGTACTAACCTTTTATTTCGAAATTAAGGACGACGTCGACAAAAGAAAGCGACCTATGACATCAACAGTTATAAAGTACAGTGGTAAACAACGGTGCGGACGAGCCATGTTGGATGAGGTAAGAATATTGAAGTATTACTGAAATGTAAGTCGAGAGAATGGAAGTGAAGGTGAACAATAAGAATCGAAAAGGGCAAAACGGTAATTGCATGAGAAAGGACGTGTTACGAACACGCCTCGAAATTTGTAAAGCTTTGACTGGCAGAGATTATGTAATAAAGGCCATATGAAAAAGCGTGCGCGACTATATCAGTATTAAGGCACCGAATCCCACCAAAGTTTCGGGGTTAAGCGTGCTCAGATGGGAGCAATTTCATGACGGGTGACCCCCTGGGAAGTATGCCAAAATTTTCACAAATGTTGATCCAAGAAACAAATGGGAAAATAGAAGGTACAGGATGGTTGGAGACTATAAAAAGGAGCCACCTAGCACGCAACAGGTTGGAATAGAGAAGGGACAGGAAGAACGCTACGGCTTTGGAATTAGGGTAGGCTTGAACGACGTTTGGAAGTATTTTGTGGGCCAGTTAATAATAACTATGTATATACATATGAATGCGTATGATGCTTCATTTGCGGCCGTATTAGTGGACACGTATGTCCTGGCAACCGGCACTACAGTCACGAAGGCCTCAATCGAGTAAAGGATACTCGGAGACTGTTGGCGTGTAAGGAGCCCCTTAAAAAGGGGGGGAGAATATATCATGTCAAATTTAACAAGAACGAGTATGAAGAAAAAGGACAACTATAAGAAGGGATCCTCCCGGAGTATCATACCACCCCAGGAGATCAGTTGAACATTCGAGGACGAATGTTCTAAAGGGGGAGAGGATGTTATATCCCGTATTTCGTACGACGGGATCTTTCGAGCTAAGTGTGGAAAGTTAAGAACAAGACTATTTTCCAACTTTGTTTTATAAGTTGCTTATGAATTTCGTTGGATGGTAATATTAAGGAATTTGGGGAAAAAGGTGCAATTATGGAAATTTATATTTCATGAAATGTGGAGCCAAAAGTGGAGTTTTAAAAATTTAATTTGCATGAAAAAAATGGCCAAAGTGGCCGGCCATGTAATTATGGACCATGGCCACATGGAGTTATTTTATAAGGGACAAGAGATGACTTAGTCTTCATATTCCATCATCTTTTATCTTTAAGAAAATTCTAGAGAATTTGAGAAAAAGAAAAGAAAAAGAAGTGGAAAACATGGAGCATGTGCATGGTCATGTGCCATATTATATATATATATATAGGGATTGGATGACCAAGTTCATCATCTTTCATCAAATCTTACTCTAGAAATTTCATGAGGAATGAAGAAAAAAAAAAGGAGGAGAAAAACGGCAATAAGGGGCTGGCCGAACCAGCCCCATGGAGTTGGTTAAGAAAATTTGTTTCTTTTAGCTCTTATACTAATTGGAACGTCCTCGTCAACGTGGAAGGGTCGTTGGAGCAAGAAGAACATCCGTTAGTGTGGTTGGGGAGCCTAGCCGAGAGGTATAGGGGTGAAGGAAAGGTATGATTCTATCTTATTTTTTGTATGTTATAGATGATTGTGTATATTGTGGAAGGTGTAGATGAATAAAATTCATGAGGTTGTGGTAAGTTGTGTGTGTGGCCGTGTGTGTTGGATTGTATAGGGATGAAGGACTAATTGAATTTAGCATGTTCTTGTGTTGTTGTAATGCATAGAAAATGAATGAAACTCATGGAATGTTGAATGTTGTGTTGTGGCCGAATATGGGCTGAATTGGTATAGGTATGTTGAACTAATTTTATGTTGCATTTTTGGTGGTTGTTCGTTGGGATTATGTAGTGAAAATGAAGGTTTAACGACTTATGTTGGTGTTGCAATTGTTGCGGGCTGTTTTGAAAGTTAATATGGTTCTAATATGTCCTCTTATACTTATGAAGTTAGTGTGGAAATGTATGGAATTGTTGACATAGTACGAGAATTGGAAAGAAAGAAACGCATTATTGTTGTATTCATTAAGTTGGAAGATTTCGGTCGCATAGCATATTGTTGAATTGTCTTGAAATATGGCGCGAATTGCCTAGAATGCGTTATGAATTGATTATGGATGTTGTTATTATGATTGTTGGTTTGGTTGTTGTTGATATGGGCCGAGCCATAATTCTCGGGACGGTGTATTTACGGAGAGATCTTGCCCAAATTTTTGTAGACAAAAGAAGGATGGAAGATTTGAAAGCAAAAGTCTACTATCGACAATTGGTAAACATGACCATTTGTAGGATTTTGACGAAACGGGATTGGAGTCTTGACGAGCTTAATAAGCAAGAAAGGTATGTAAAGCTGTCCCTTTCCTTCTTTTGGCATGTCCTAGGGGTACTAAGTTTGGATTTGAGCCTCGGGGGTTATTCTGTTTATGGAAATCCAAGTTTGAAATTGAGTGCTATTCATTCAATGTAATTGAATTAGATTCCTTACCTCTTGTTGAGAAAAATGTTCAAACATCTATAACTTGCATAAGTGTAACCGAATCACCTTGAAACTTGTTTTACACTAAAGAGCTAAAGAAAGTATAAAGTCCGATTTTCTAAAACCACTCCGAAGGGGTGTGATATATTATTTTCTAAAGCTTTCTTAAAACCACTCCGAAGGGGGTGTGATATATTATTTTCTAAAGCTTTCCTACAACCACTCCGAAGGGGTGTGATATATTATTTTCTAAGGCTTTTCTAAAACCACTCCGGGGGGGGTGCGTACAAAACCACTCCGATGGGGTGTGAGATTTTATTATTTAAACTTTTCAAAACCACTCCGAAGGGGGTGCGATATCTCATTATTATTATCATTATGCCCGAAGGGGGATTAGTAGTATGTCACGAGTGGCGTGTCCGATGGGGCCGGGATAGCCGTATGTCACGAGTGGCATGCCCGAAGGGGCTAGGATGCGGGGCCGCATGTCCGATGGGGCCAGGATAGACGTATGTCGGACCGGCATGCCCGAAGGGGCCATCATTTTACGTCGGGGCCAGCATGTCCGATGGGGCCAGGATAGACGTATGCTGGACCGGCACACCCGAAGGGGATTATTATTATTATTATTATTACTATTATTATTATTATTATTATTATTATTATTATTATTATTATTATTATTATTATTATTATTATTATTATTATTATTATCATTATGCGGAAGCGGCAATGTGCCGGCGGGGCCATCATTATTATTGCGCCGAAGCGCCGTCCGAAGGGACTATTTCATTGGTATGTCGGAGGCGACACACGGGTTAGGTTGCATCCTTTGCTTAAGGAATGTGTGTTCATTTGTATTATTTACTTAAGGATTGTTCTAGGACCCCATGTATACATTTATATTTCCTCCAGCGAGGGCTGCAAGTAATGAGCTTGATTGTGATTTTTTTTTCTTCTAAATTGAGCGGTGGTTGTTATTTGTAATCGCTTTACATACTCGGTACATATCCGTACCGACCCTCCTTCTTCGGGGGGTCGTTTTCATGCCACGCGTACACCCGGATGAAGAGAAGACTTTGCTAGGAGTTGTTTCCGCGGGATTGGCGAGCTCCATTTCAGTTCGGAGTGTTGCCGAGTCAGGCATTTATGTCATGGTATTTGTATATCCTAGAGACTTTGCAGACAGTGTCCTGTGGATAGTGCGTCGGGAAGTGCGATTAATGTGTAAATGTTAAAGAGTATGTATTTTCGTATATTATTGTTGTTGAAAAGTTCCATGTTTTGAGAAATTTTTTGAAACGGCAGGTTTTAGTAGCGCGAACGTTAAGGGTTCGCTCGACTCTGAGGAGGGTCGGGTGCCCATCACACCCTAGTAAGGTCGGGGTGTGACAATAGAATTCATAACGACGATAACGAAAATACTAACGACGATTTGTTCATTCACAATTACACTATAGGGGGCTATTCGGCCAACACCCTTTCAACACATAGGGATGATTTTCATTCTTTTCTTCACACCACAACAATCAAAACATGCTAACTAACATTAATACATTGCTTATACTTCAACACACATACACACGGCCAAAACCTCATATGCACGGCCCAACTTCAACTTCCTTCCTAACATGAATTTCTTCCATTTTAGCATACTACGACACATATAAACCATGTATAACACATAAAACAAGATTAAAACTCACCTTTCTTCTTCAACTTCTTAACTTGACCAAAGTTGGTAGATAGAGAAAACGAGCGAACTATTGTCCGAAACAACAACTCCACGTTACTTAGCACCCTTGAATTAGCAAGTTTTCTTGAAGAATTTTTTTTTTTTTTGGTGACTTAAAATTGGTCTTGAATTTCATGGACATGGCCGAATGGCCTTCCTCTCTCTTACTCCTTGTTTTCTTGTTTTCTCTAGAATTTTCTAAGTGTGGAAGTGGTGTGAAAGATGACTAAGTCATCTTTTAAGTCCCTTATAAAATAAATCCATGTGGCCATGGTCCACCATTAAGTGGCCGGCCACCTTGCCCCTTTTTTTTATTTTTTATTTTGAATTTTCAAACTTTCCATAAATAGCACACTTACTAAAAATGGAAAATTCCTCCAAGTGTTTCCTTAACATTTTCATGACATTAAAACTGTCACGACCCAACTAGGGGCCGCGACGGGTACCCGATACTTGTACCGAGCACCCCTTATCTCTTATCATTCTCTTGTTACTAGTGGGCTATATAAATTATACTGCTACTCATTTACTTAGCACTTTTATTACCAACACTAGTATGAACAAACACTAATAAATTTTACTGATTTAATATACATCGGCGGGGACAAACTTTATACAAAAGCGCCTGACTGAGCATATCTGTCTACGAGCCTCTAAACAAAATACACAAAATAACGAGAAGGAGGTAGATCTTTGCCGTGCCCACATATGTACACAAAAGTAGTACCACTAGACTCGGAGCTCGAACAACCGGAGCACTTCAATACACCGTTGGAAAGCTCCTAGAATCAAACCGTCCACACAACGCGCGGCATGAAACGCGGTGTCCGCAAAAGGGACATCGACGAATAGTGTACCGAGTATGTAAGGCATGAATCATAATATAATAGCGGGAGCGAGCATGAACAATAGCACGGTAACAATAAATTTAAATGTGAGTAAAGATGCGACTATAACTGTCTGCCCCTGAGGGCGGAATTATGCATGCTTACTTTTACCTTTTTTTATACATACAAACATACACAACCTGCCTGAATCATCACAACCTGCCTGAGTCATATATCATCATTAGCCCGCGTCCGGGCCTCCCGCATCCGGGGTAATCACCTCGTGCCGC